>NC_031951.1:7198242-7440822 GCF_000303195.2 Fusarium pseudograminearum CS3096
GCAAGGCGGTGACTTAGTCTAGTACCGTAGTTTTCCACCATATTCGACGATTTTAGCTTGCTGACGAATGCGCCATTGCAGAACTTGTCCCATCAATCACTCCCGTATATCATCTAGCCTCAATGATACCAGAAATGTACGGTACCTATAGTACCGGTGGCCCTGGCTGAAGAGAGCCGTCTGTTTGGTCCATTCCAGTCAAGTGCCAGGCTCGCCCGGCACCACCACAAAGAGCTGAGAATACGACACAATACCAATGTATCTTGGCCACAGACTCAAATAAACTCGCTTCTGGTGCTGTTATGTTTATCCAGACGTCATGTCCTGATGAAATGACCGGAAAATCTGTTGTCTCGGACATTCTTTCTTGACACTCTGGAGCCGGAGGACAATTTAGGCGTCGGAAGTAGTCGAGGTCAACACTTAGCTCCTTCCCAAAGTCAATGTCGCCTATGTCGAAACTAAGGAGGTGGTCCGCGCCGGGGGTACGCTCGAATGTATCGATTTTGCTGAGATCCATAACTTGATGAAATCGTGGAGTCAGTTTAGGCATCCAGAAGAACTTCAAGTTCAGAATGGAAGTTCCGTCAAGACCTCGTGCGCTAACGTAACTGAAGGCACAATAACCCTGTACGAGAAAATCGTATAGAACGGGATCAATGCAGATCATATTCCAAGCCTTCTGAGTCTTACCAAGCTCACGCGCACTATGGATACCCTTTAAAAGGTCAACTTTGGTCAAGTAAAAGCCGCCAGCTTCAAGATTTCCTGTAGCGTCATTGTGGTCTGTGGTATCGTTCCAACCACGGGGAATAAACCAGAAGACGCGAGGGTTAGGTCTGCCCGTCACAACACATTTGTTTCCGTCGCGCTTCCTACATGAACTCTCCGCTTTCTTACCCAAGTCGTTAGGAAGGCTGATATCTCTAGTTTTGAAACATGAATGGTAATGCATCGACTTCCTTATCTGGTCTGGGCTCATGTCGGAGTGCAGTCGATCCTGCTTCTCTGGCTGCTCAGGTATAGCGTGACTCCAACGTTTGTATTTATGGTTCTTCGGGTGAGAAATCATGTTTTCCGGATCAAGGTGAAGCATGTCTGTCATTTTGGTCAGCTAATTTGCCGAAAACTTAGTAGGGGGTCAGATGCTCTTACAGTGCTTGCAAAATGCCGGGATGTCTCCTAGTCGCTCTTGAAGTCGGTGAGGGGTGCAAGTCTTAGGCGAAAGTTGACCATTTGCCTTGAGGTCTTGGAGTGGAAGAAGTAGGAATGTGGCAAGTTGCTCAACTCGGATGCGGAATCCAGGTCGTACACTTTGGATAGACTTCTCAATTTCTTTGATCAAGGTATATCTCTCTCTGATCATCCCCCCTTGAAGAGATGCGATCGGGAATTTGAGGGGTGGCATGGCTAACCGTGAGGAGGTCTTACTTGCAGATGTTCGGCTTGAAGGGGCCTGAACTGAAGAGGTATGACCTGAAGGGGTCCGAACTGAAGAAGACGGGGCCGCATGCGAAGACGGACGTGAAGACGGGGCCGCGTGTGAAGCAGGTGGCTGAAGGGGCCCATACTGACCAGGAGGCCCAACTGGAGGATACTGGCCGGGAGGCAGATAGTGATAAGGTAGAGCTGGATGTGGGAGAAGGGAATGACCTGAACCCGGGGGAGGAGGGCGATGGGCCGGATTCTGAGCTTCTAGAGCTGGACTTGGGCCGGGAGAGGGGCTATCCATGTTGTTGAGACGACAAAAGGCAAAAGGGCGAGTGAGATGTGAGATGTGAGATGTGAGATGTGAGTTGCTTTCGGGGAAATTCGTGCTGGCTGGCGAATGCCTGGGTTTATATATTTGAGAACCGAAGAGAAGGTTCATGGTATTCTACAGAGTTTAACCCGCTGCTTGGCTGCCTAGAGAGCTATGATTCGCTGTCACTGATGAGCAGCACAAACGATGATATGACTAGGTTTGACTTTGGTAGGAAATCTTGCTATAACTCAGCTTTCTTGGGGTGCCGAAACTCTGATGGAGGGTTCCTGGTCGAACGACAACATAAATCCTTGCTAGGTTAAACCGTCTGAGATATGATACCACTTGTTGGAGATCCTGAACGTAAAAGAAAAACAAAAAACAAGAAACTAAAGACACGTTTGTTCTAACGTAGGCATTGAACTATTACGAAAGACGCCTCTAAATCAATAATTATCAGGAAATAACCTCACAGGCACCAGCCAATAAGCCACAGGAAGAGCGCCACTTTAAGCTACAAAGACAGAAAGAAGGCTGGTGGCCGAAAAATTGGTCTCTAGTCTTCAGGGCAGGGAAATGAATGAACTCAAGAGTAGAATCCAAATACATAAATTGTTTTCCTAATTCTATTTCTTGTGCTTTTGGTGGCCAACGTTTCTCATACGTTTAGACTTGGTGTTGTCACGTGTAGACCACCAAGCAAGCTGAGTTCGAGCAAGAGTCTAGAGGGCTTTCAAATTATCATTTAAATCCAGACATCACCCCAAGTAACCTCACCAATACAACCCACTCAGTATTTCCTATCTTGCCCTTGCCTTACCGAAATGACCCCTCCCAGATCGCTGGTCTCTCTTTGGATTGATCATCCAGTGCCTGGTTTGCATGAGTCTCCAACTCGGCTCACCTATCTCCTCTCGATCTATCGCAAAGTTCATAAATCAGATCCTGAATTCCGTCTGTGCTTCGAGTACCTTGTAGCTATTCTACTGGTAGACAAGAAAAAGATCGAGAAAAAAGGTCGATTGTCAATAGAAAGAGTCTCACCTTTCATCGTGCAAGACCGATTGCAGTTCATCTCGCCGTTTTGCAAGCACTGTAAGTGAACAACTTCTGCCCACGGACCACTACGCATGCATCCAGTTAGCTGACGAACATAGACATGTTTCACCTTGACCCAAACAACTTCACAGAAGATGCCTGGTCTCACGCCAAACCTCGACTGCCACACTACCAGCATCCGGTGAATGAAGAATTGTTCGATAAGGAGCCAGAGGAAATCAAGGCTGCGCTGTACTACAACTCATGTTTCCAGACCGACCCGGAACTCTCGCCTGTTCATCCCAGCGAGGAGCAGAAAACTCTGTGCCTGGAGCGCGACGGGAGAAAGTGTGTGTTGACGGGAGAGTCCAACACCCGGGTCTTCCATTTCATTCCCATCACATGGAACGATACAGTGGAACACAATAACGCCACCGGAATTCTCAAACAAGCAAGTGTCGAGTTGGCTGATGTCGACCTTGTGGACGATCCTGGCGAGATATGTAGTGTAAGCGGACTTGGCTCATCTCACAAAGCATGGAACATGCTATGCGTTCAGGAACATCTGTACGACCATCTCGTCAAGGGTCTCTGTGCTTTCAAGTTTATGAGATGCACGAAGCTTGGTCACGGTAAGGCCTCGGTGAAACTTAAATTCTACTGGATGCCCAAGTTGCCAACACGGTCTAACTTTGATTTGGGCGATGGGGCCAATCTGAACAGTGGGCACTCCCAATTCAGGCATGAAGTATTCGAGCTATTCAAACGCATTGATGCGTATTATTGGCATGGATGTCCCACAAGGTTTGAAGAGACTTTTCGCATGGGCCAGACAATCGTGTCCGGCCACCAGGTCGACATAAGGATGTCTGAAGAGGACGCGGAGAAATTTGAGTCTGTGGTCAAAGTACACTGGGCCTGTGTCTTGTTCACAGCCCTTTGCGGTGCTGCTGGGCGTGCTTGGGACTTGACTGGTATGGATCTAAGTGATGGGTCTTTGCAACCGAGGGTTCACGAATTCGAGGCCGACGAGCAGGAACAAACCATGGACATCAAGGAATCAGGAATGATCGATTCCAACTTCTCCCTGGAAGAATATTTCTAGTCAATGATCTCGGGTATCGAAGACAAAGAGGAAGTGGGAGGAAAGCTAAAGCGATAGCAGCAAGGAGCCTTGAAAAGCAGCAGAACGCCCCTTCCCGAATCTCCTCACAGACGTGGTACAGAGCCTGGCTTCCATCACTCTCGAATTCCAGTCTGGGCGCCTCCGTTGCCGATGTGTTTCTTATTTATCAGGTAGTTTGCAAATCTTAACTATGTACTTCAGAAAACAGACATCTGTTTGTTGTTTGTGACTGATGCTCTCCGTAAATACATTGCCCGTGACTCTTAGACACAAATGGTATGTGTGCACTGAAGCTGGTCTAAGCCCCCCGTCAATCAACAAATTAATACCAGTCTCCATTGTACCCCGCGCCTGGACAGACAGACATCTTTTTTCTTTTCTTTTGACGGTGTAAATTATTTCTTCCATTATGATATCACTTCTCCAAATGATCGTGTTACCTTACCTACCTGCATTCTGTGCACGGTCGGGTCATCGTCACTGACACGCATTCTAACAACGCGCGCACGCCTACTCCATAAATTCTGTTCAGATTGTTCATTGCCGGTTTGTGTCTTTCACAATGACACCTTTTTTTTCGTTACAATATCCTTCCTACATCCTGCTGCATCTCAAGCTTGATTCAGACTTAGCGCCCGCGCCCGCTATTGTTTATCTTATTGTTTCAGACCTTTTGGTCTATCTCACTTCACTCTCATCTTTATAAAGACGTTCCATGTGAGACTGGACATGCTATTGTTTAACCTTCCGACAATGAACCACTCGTCAAATCGGTGCCAGAATCTCAGGATATCGCAACAATGCCGTCCAGATCAATTGTCATATCATCATGGCCACCATGAAGTCCTTGTATACTACTTATATATTTTGTCGCTATTTCATCCTTGAAGTACTCTTGGTTGTCGACCATACACAACAGAATCACCTGTGAAGCCAAGATGGCCAACACCAACACCAAGAACCCTCATGTCAGCCGGCTTCGCCCTTGGCAGCGCCGCGCCCTTGAGAACGGTCGAACTCCGCTTCCCGAGGCCCAGGGAGACCAACGTTGGCTCAATTCTCCGTGTCACTCACAACAGCCTGCAGGCTCTTTCACCCAGGGCGCTACCTCAACCACTCCTGCTGGAGAGTCCTCTGGTCAAGCTTCAACCAATGTCGCAGTAAGTATCCTTTGCTTAGAGTTGATCTTGTGGTAATTAACTCAATGTTCCATCCAGACTCCTTCCTTCAGCTACCGCTTCTGGCCAGAAGACGAGATGCGCCATCTCATCGCTTTGAGAAACGGCGGTGCCACTTGGGCCATGGTATATGTAAGATTCGTGACAGTGTCACATTTGAAGATGGTGCTAATAATATAAATATAGACGGAGTTTCCCAATCGTACACACGAGGCCATCAAGCAAGCTTATCACAAGCGACGACACGCCATCGAACAACAGATGGAGAACGAGGCCACTGGAGCAACTTCGTCTTGAAACACTGCTGGACCCGAGAAGGATGATATTGAATGATGGCGATGCACGGATAATGTACATCACGGTTATCGACAGTACCTACGAGTAGCAACGAGAATCGAGTGTTGTACTACGATGGCGTTCTAAGCCCATTCTTTGAGCATAATTCAGCATTCACGCTTTCCTTCAAACTTACAAGTCGATACCCATATGGCAAATGTTTAATTTCCGATCGAATAAAAGTTTGATTGAAATGACCCCAGTCACTGCGCAACTCCATCCTTTGCTCGTCGTAACCTCCACCAAGTTGTTGTCAATCGAACGACTACCGTCCCTGCCCAAACATGTATCAGACGATTGCTCTCAATTTTCAGTCGGTCTTTTGGTCATCCTCTCATTGAATCTTTTTATTCCCTACCCGGGATCGTTCACTATAAACCCTCTTCTTGGAAGAGGGTGAGGAGGTCGAGTGAGTACCCGGGGTCCAGAGTTTGTTGCCAGGAAATTCGGGAAGGGGCGTTCTGCCGCTTTTCAAGGCCCTTTGCTGCCACGACTTGAGCTTTGTTGATCTCCTTGTTGTCATCGTGATTCCCAGAAATGTGATGTGGGATAAAGTTGAGTTATTGGCTTTGGTGGGCGAATATTTAATCTCCAGTGCGCCGAATGATCGAAGATCCGACTTGACGGACAGTGGAAAGTCGAGACTAATACTGAATCGAAGCTGCCTTGAGGATTCGGACCGGTTGTTCAAAATAAGAAGATGCAGATTTATCGCATGCGACTCGAAGATATTCCCGCGATAACGGTTTGCCTTTTGTTCTGATGAGCAAGGTAACAAAAATGGTGGATTCGGAAGAAGTAAGAGAGAGAGAAGTAAGAGATGATTTTAGAGCATGGAAGCAAACACTAAAGCCTGGCTGCAGGACTAACTTTCTGCAACGGTTTCCAAATACCGCGCTTAACAATTTCGCATTTCCTTCTCTCACGAAGCATCAAACTTAATGGTTAGGAACGGGGCACAGGCCTACAACCACATCTATGGCACCGTCAAAGAAAAAAAGCTACTGCGTTACATTCCCAGGCCTTAGGGCAATGGCCTAAGAATCCTGCTCTAATTAACATGGGCTGACCTATAGGTTCGTCTTTCATCCTTGCAGTGCCTGATGTTTCTGAAACCCTGGCAGCCTGGGTGAAGCATGTTGACAATGATGACAGTATATATTTCCACAAGTCATGAAATACTGGGAACGGCCAATCAAATCATGCAAACATTGGCCTCCTACCCAGGATCAAGACCTCTTCTTTCTTGTACGAAATTCCAGTCACTCATGCCCCGCCTAGGCTGGCAGGTGGGCTGCATAAAAACCGATACTGATTTAGTGGTCAACATAAATGTTAGATCACTCTTAGTGTATATATAGCCTAAGAGTGGTCTAATAATTTCATCTGGATTGCTTTGAGTCCCTATTATTTTGCTACCTACCTGCCTGGCTGGCTTACCTGCATCTTTGGAAAGGAAACACCACCGCGATAAACTTGCCTGCATCATCGAAATTTCTCCTTTACTCATCAAATCAATTGTCGCTATTGACTGGCAATTCTATATATTTCCTGCTTCACACTGGGAACAATACGAAAAAGCTCCACATAAATTGTTAGTTCTATTCACAATGAACTGCCATGATTGTCCAGGCATTGTTCAATTCAATAAACCTCAGCATAATGACAGATTATTGTCAATACTGGTCTACAATGCGGACCAGTTACTGCAGTCCATAGTATATATTCTTATCGCCTTCTTCTTTATTTTCACCTCAACTTCGCAACAAACACATTCAGACATCTTCGAGCCTCTCATATATACAACATGTCTTCGAATGGATCTGCCCCTGCCCACCAGCAAGGTCTCAAGCCTTGGCAGCGTCGGGCTCTCGACAGAGGACGCACGCCTCTGCCTGAGAAGCCCGGCGCTCGCCCATGGGAGACCAAGTCTACCAAGACCTCCCAAGACCAGACTTCCTCTGGCAACACTCCTGGCTCTGCCCCTTCCTCTGGTGACGGCACCAACGAAAGTGCCTCCCAGCCAACCACCGTATGTGGCAATGAACATGCAGACATCATGACCATGCTAACATTACCTCTTCGTTGTTTAGACTGCCGCCGCCTATCCTTACAGATTCTGGCCCACAGAGGAGATCGAGCGCCTGATTCGCCTGAGGCGTGACGGCTTGTCCTGGAATCAAATCAAGGTACTTCAACTCGCTATTTCTTCAGTCTGGCAGTATGAGATGACTAATCCATGTTTCCCCCAGGACCACTTTCCCGACCGGTCGCTTGAGTCTCTCAAGCAGACATACCACAAGCGACGTGCAGCCGTCGAGGCTGAGATGGATGCGAGCGAGTAAGAACGGGACGACAGCAGAAGTTTCTTTTAGAACGAGCGAGCGAGAATGACAAGACGGTGACTCACCGTATAAATACATTCCCCTTTCAAATCCACTGTTGCCTCATAGTTACCCTGTGACATCCATGACCCAATGCTTAGCTTGCTTGTCATCGAAGGAATAATCCGTTGCCGTGATGCTCGACCCATCTTACACCACTGACAAGAAATTATTTTCCCTACAATAAAGATGCGCATTCTCGCTAGAGAATTTGCTGTTAGTACAAGATCTTCATTCCGAAATTGCAAAGATAAATAATCGCTGAAGGAGCAGGCCGACAAAGTGCAATTGCATCGGTCGTTGAATTGATGGACCTGACCGAGCTTCACCGAGCTCACCGAGACCGGACAAACTCTAAACCGAAGGTGCCTGCATCAGCTCCACTCATTGCTGGTGCTTCCTCCCCCACATTGGGCCCTCCAATTCCGCACTACAGTAGCGGGGTATCATTCAAACAACATTTGTTTGCGACCATAATCGCCCTCCCTTCCTCAACAGCATCTCAATTTTGGATCTGGCATTCCGTATAAGTGTCGCCACGCTTTCAATTATCTTTTGGAACAAACGTTCTTCTTAGTTACTTGACTACATCTATACTTGCAACACACAGTCATCATGGATGACCAATTTGGAGGCCGTACCGACGACGACCTCTTCTACGATGACTTCGAACCCGTCGAGAGCGAGACTGTCGTCACCACCGAAGTAGCCTCTGATCCCGAGCCTGCTCCAGTCGCGCCAGCTCAACCGCCTGCTGCTCCTCAAGAGGAAGTAGCCCCAACCCCAACGCCTTCAGCACCCCTCTCCAAACCCCAAGGACTCTCCTCGTCACGATACGCCGACAAAGCAGCCCCAGTTCCCGCCCCAGCTCCTGTCGCAGCACCCAAGCCCACGAAGCAACCTCCTCAACCCACATCCAATGCTCCTCCCAACGCCCCCACGGCTCCTCGTGAGAAGACTCCCCACGGCTCGCAACATAACAATGCCGCCCGTCTCCAATCCGGCGCAAACCCACGACAGAAGCTCACCGAGGCTCAGCTCGCAGAGAAGATGGAGAAGATGAAGCTTATCAATGCGGAGAAAGCGCGCAAGTTTGAAAAGGCTGAAAAGGACGAGAAGGACCATGCTGCTGCATATGCTCGCGGTATGGAGGAGGCAAAGAAGCGACGCGCCGAGGACGCTGAGCGACGCAAACGAAACGAGGAGGATCGGCGCAAGTTGGAGGATGAGCGAGCTAAGAATAGAGAACGGAAGCTCAAAGCGATGGGCATGAAGGAAGGTGGATGGGATGAGGGTAAGGAGGCCCAGGAAGAGGAGGAGAACAGACGGTTCCGGGGCGCAAACGGCAGTATTCGAGGGTCCAAGAACGCTGGTATCGGTGGAAGTCGGTATGCGACAAGAGACAACGAAGAACACGATGTGGATCGCTTCCTCGACGAGAGATATCGTAGTGGAAGGGGTAGAGGTCGTGGGCGTGGAGGAAGAGGAGGCAGAGGTGGACGCGGTGGCCATGAGGGTGCGCCTCCAGCACCACCCAAACAAGCCGTCCCAGCAGCTGAAGATTTCCCAGCTCTGCCTGGCGAGACCAAGAAGAATGCAGCTGTGCCGACTAGCGACAAGCCAGCCTTCGCTGCAGCTGCAGCTGGGCTGCCACCACCATTGCCACCACTCTCTGGCGGAAAGTGGGATGAAGAGATGGATGAATACGACGAGCTGAACAAAAAGGCGTAGGGGACTAGGTACAAATAAAAGAGTCGGAATGTTTGGCATGGCTTGGTAACGGAGTCGAAGAACATTGGGAAAATACCATAGGCAGCATGATTAGACAGCATATATAGTCCAAGCGAGATTGTAAAACTTCTACATGTTCGTTCGCTCAATCGCTGAGCTGCTCGGTCTAGAAAGGGTATTGCCATCCATGCTCCGCAAACCAACTCTTTCTTTCTCAATTTCCATCTATTTTATGCAGCGCCCCAACGCCTTGATACTATCCGTACCCAGTAAGCAAATATTAGTCGTAAACTACCATCCTCCTCTGTATCCCCTTCCACCGCGACCACTCCTGTACCCTCCTGAGCCGCGGGGCCCTCTAGGTCCGCCCATACCAGGACCATCGTCGTCCATGGGCGCCCTCGAGCGACCCTTCATCTCCTTGGGAAACGCATCGTAGGTCTTTCGCATCTGCGCATACCCTAAGTGCATCTTTCCGTAAAAGTGATCAGCGAGACGACGATCGTTGTCAAGTCTACTGAGGTAGGCACCACAGACATCGCAGACTTGGAGCTTTTGATGACCTGAAGGACCTGATGTGTCGGAAAGAGCTTTGAGCTCCTTTTCGCGGTCGGCTTTAGATTGGGTGGCTTGACGGACGCGGAACAGCTCGTCTTGTGCGCGGGAGACTTCGCCCATGGAACCGAGGACTTCGACTTCGAGGAGGCCGTTGTTGATGGAGTCTGTGAGCTCCGATATGCTTTTGAGCTGCGATGATTAGCATTTCTATATAATAGAGGTCAAGGAGTTGGAAGACATACTAGGACATTGGTTTGTCGAATCTCATCAGGCGTCTTCTCCAATCGCCTCTGCGCAGCATCGATTCGTCGGTTGCAATCATCGATGTACTTTTGAAGATCGCGCATATAATCGTACTCGAATCCATATTTCTGCTTCTCTCTATCTGACAGGGCCTCGTATTCGGTTTTCAATCCCTCATTGTGTACCTTTGGACAGGGACCAATGTCTTGTTTTGTGTTCGTGAACAAGTCGTGAGGACAGGTTCCTGCGAGGTAGGAGCGGCAGACTTTGGGGTCTGTTAGGGAGAGCTGAGCGGCGCGAGATGTCGAGGATGCGCCCATGAGCTGCTCGAGCAGCTTTCTCTGTTCAGCGGCCATAATGATTGTCTTCGTTAAAGTGTATTAATTGCAGATGTTTAAAGCTGGCGGGGCCTTGAAAGATCCAGGTTGCGACGGCATGTGGAGGAAGCGCGCGCCGGGAAAGCTATATTTCTGCCAACTTCCACCGCTTACTGCATCGCAACTTCCACGTCGCAACTGGAGCTCCCCATGCTACGACTCCAGGTCGACTTCCCAAGGGCCAAGGTGCAATGTGAAGTCTTGAACGACTTCCCTTCTAACCCATTTCACGATGCGCCGATTCCTGGCCTATCTCCTCCTAGCCATCACAAATGGCTTCGCACTTACTTCGGCTGCGGCATCGGGCTATCACGAGCAATTGACGCTTCGACCTTTACCCCTGTCCCAGCTTCTAGCGAGCTTCAACTTCCGAGCCAATACTTCGATCGCCGACTTTGAAGCGCACAACTTTCGACTCTTCCCACGATCGCTCGCCCAGATTCTTCAATACGCTGGTACGAGGGAGTTGCATCTTCGATTTACACTGGGACGATGGGACGCCCAGTCCTGGGGTGCCAGACCGTGGGATGGGACACGCGAGGGAGGCACTGGTGTTGAGCTGTGGGCATGGCTGGATGCTGAGACAGATGCTGAAGCTGATGAGAAGTGGTTGATTCTGACCAACGCTCTGTCAGGTCTGTTCTGTGCCAGTTTGAACTTTATCGACGAGACCAGAACGATTCGACCCGTCATGTCCTTCCAGCCTGATGGCCACCATTCCAATTCCTCGTTGGCCAATACCCGACTTCTCCATGGTGTTTTACCGCATGAAGTTGTATGCACCGAAAACTTGACACCTTTCCTCAAATTGCTGCCGTGCAAGGGCAAGGCTGGAATTGCAACGCTACTGGACGGACACAAGCTCTTTGATGCCTCCTATCAGAGCATGGCAATTGACGTCAGACCCAAGTGTGATACGGATGGCGAATGCTTCCTTGAGATGGAGGAGACCGTGGATATGGTTCTCGATATTAACCGCTCCAAGAGACCTCAAAGTATGTTCCTGTCACCCGCCCGATGACTCTTCTAACAAGTATTAGACAATCCTATCCCAAGACCCCCTCCTTCTCACGAGCTACTCTGCGACACCTCCAAACCATACCACTCCGACAACACTTGCTTCCCTGCCGACAGTCTCGACGGCCAAGACTGGAGTTTATCTCAAGTATTTGGTCGATCCATCAAAGGAACATGTCCCTTGACCGACCCCGACATCCCTCCTGTCTGCGTACAGATCCCCCAATCCCGCGATATCTACACAACCGAGGGTGCCCGCGAGATTAGGTCTCAGGACGGAAACTCTCGATGCTATAATCTTGACGCCAATTCTGAGCTAGCTCTGATGCTCGTCAAGCCCGAGTCACAAGATGAGGACAAGATCTTGAACAAGCCCGAAACACCTCTTCTCTACGCCGATCGCAGTTTCAACGGTCATGGCCAGGAACATGGTGGTGTACAGGCTATCTTGAGTAACCCCAGCGACACCGATGTCGAGTTCGTCTACATGGAATCGCTCCCTTGGTTCATGCGCATTTACCTCCACACCCTCTCGGCCCGCGTCGCCGATGCTCCCTTGTCAAACTCGTCCGATCTGATCAAGGAGATCTACTACCGCCCTGCTCTCGACCGTGCGCGCGGTACACAGCTCGAACTTCGCATGCGCATTCCTCCACACTGCACCGTCTTTCTCACCTACGATTTTGAGAAGTCCATCCTACGATATACCGAGTATCCTCCTGATGCGAATCGCGGCTTTGATGTCGCCGCCGCAGTCATCACCACGCTTGAACCCAAGGTCCTTAACATCCGCACTACAACGCTGCTTCTGTACCTTCCCACACCAGACTTCAGCATGCCGTACAACGTTATCATTTTTACGTCAACAGCAATCGCCCTTGCATTTGGAGGGTTGTACAACATCCTCGTGAGAAGATTCGTCGGCGCTGATGAGGCGCAGGGGATGGCATTGAAGGCAAAGATCATAGGACTTATTGCCAGATTAAAAGGAAAGGTTGGGAAGCAATAGATACGATGTATGAGCTATTTCCTTGATTATAATACACAAGCATGTTCGACACTGTCCTACTGCTCAGCTGGACCAGGGTCTCAAGATCCAACTACATGGGCACTCGTCGTCTATACTGGGTTGAAGTGGTGCATCGTGCCTCGGTCTCGCCGTCCACACATCGTCGCATGTAACGGCTCGGCACCGCACTTCTAGATATAGTCGGGCCGCGTAATTCGATCTGAGGAACACAGACACGAGCTTATCGCATCTCTGGATTGGTTGCATTCGGGTGCCATATGACGCGGGGGAGTACGCATGTATCCAGGGTCCTCTGACAGCATGGCCGAAGGCGCTTTGAGGAACGATGGTGCACAATATAGGCGAACAATTACCATGCCAGCTTTCAATGTTCTACTTGCTCATGGCAGGACTGTAATGACTGCCACGATGGCTGGTGTTGCTGAAGGTTCAAGGACTTGTGGAGAGGCGATGCTCTCAATACCATGACACGTTCTGTGGAAACAGAACCTTGCTCAAACGAGCTGAAGCTGATTGAACAAATGACTATTTATACCAGATTGTGATCGTTCATCTTTTTCGAGGCAATTGAGCGAGATGTAACCACGATACTGAGGTATCCAGGCATCGAGTAGAAAAGGCTTGCAGTTTCCTCCCCTCGTTCCTTCCTCAACAGCTTGTCACGTTTAATCTCAACATCAACCACAAACTTTCCCCATGCAACTAAATATCATCAATTTCACGCCAAATAATTTCACTCCAGTCCCTTCCATATTCATGCCAACAACCAAAGCAACCTCGCAATTATGAACCCGAATCCACTCGCCCTCCTCCTTCTCCTCGTGGCTTTCGCTCTGGTGGACGCCTACTACACCCTCACTGTCTTCGCGCCAAAGGTCCCTCAGATCCACGCTCGTGTCATCAATGCGAGGAATAGGGCCTTCATCATTGGCGCTTCGCAGCCCAGCACCTTTTGCGGTCTCGACAATGCCACTGAGTGTCCCGATGGAACGTCTACACAAGTCAACGAAAACATGACGGGCCTTGCAGTGAGTTGCTCTCTCGTCCCCTAAATTGACCTTCACTAATGGCATTAGGCTGCAGTTCCAGGTGGCCAATTCATTTTTGTCGCGCCCGACGGCATGATCTCGTATCCATCCCCGCACTCAGCTCTTCGGCCGCCAGGCTCCCAAATGGGTGGCTTTCATCCTGCGCACGTCGTCTCGGATTGCAAGATGCCCGTCACGATACTCATGTGGTCGCCCGAGAACGGTAGCCCGGGGCTCTGGGCTTGTCCGACAGCCCGAAACGTGCCTGTCAGCAAGGAAGCTGTCCTCAAGGCGACCACGGGCCTGTTCAAAGGGAAGGGATGCTTGAAAGTCGAGGGTGTCGAGATCCGGACTGCGGGGGACAAGTTTGCGGCGTGGGCTTATACATAAGCTATTCGTGATGGAGGAGATGATGTAGAAGGGCAGTAATGATGTGATTGGGAGCTCAAGGGAGAGATATGTCTGCGTTGTTTCGGGGTAATTGTGGTTGACAGCCTTTTGGGGGTTCATTTCTTTGCAATTAAACATGATCTCGACTGTTTCTCAATCTCCTATGTCAAGTCAATATCGTGCAATGGTATGACTTGGGATCATCATGCTGATGGGGCCAATCGTGTACCAACATCGCAATGTCCACTCAATCCAGGTCACCATCCCATCCAGCTACATCACAGTAAAGACGACATCTCAATTGCAAAAATAGCATTCTGTTATTACAGGAGAAGATAAACTGATCAATTTACACACGAGATTGAAGATCTTCAATCCGTATTCTTTTGTTACCTGATCGAGTTCGGAAGTAACGCAGACGCTCGCCGACTAGAAATGTAAACGCAGAGACACAACACTGACAGACTCATCGCGGATCAGACCTGGACGCATGTCAGCCATGTTCATCACGACCGCCTCAATTCAACACGTACCTCCTGCACCGGCTTCACCTTGACCACCTTTGTCTTCTTCATCTTGCCTCCTCTGTAGCTATAGGTGAAGTCCCAACCACTCGCGGCGGCGCCGTGGTTTCCGTACCGGTCAACCACGACAATGCCGCTCTTGAGATCAGAGTACTTGCGAATCATGCGCAGCACAGCGTCTTCGGCTGCTTCCTTGGGAGACAGGCCTCGGCTCAGGCTGTCGAGCGCTTGGTAGCAGGGCAAGAAGCGGAGCATGATGTCGCCGTCGCCTGTGGCGCCACAGCCGCCGATGGAACTGTCGGCGTAAGAGCCGCTTCCCACGATGGGGCCGTCGCCGACTCGGCCAGGGATCTTGTGCGATGCGCCATTCGTGGTTGTTCCTGCGGCCAGACTTCCGTCCTTGGTGATGGCAATGAGAGAAAGAGTATCGTGTGAAGACTGAGTCTTTTGCTGGGTCTGCTTGTTCTTTGCCAGAGGGCGATACGGACCGCAAAAGTGTTCGGGATTGGGACTGACGTTCAGGCGGTAGTTGGGCTGGCATTTACTGGCCTTCCACTCCTTGCACTTCTTGGCAGAGGCCTTTGTCGTGAGGTTTGTCGTTTTGAAGCCGTTCTCAATGGCGAACTGGGTGGCCTGATCACCTGCGAGGAGCGAATGACTGGTGTACTCGAGAACATGTCGCGCTACGGAGATAGCTTCCTTGACCCGTCGCAGAGCTGCCACAGCGCCAGTGTTCATGCTATCACCATCCATGATCATGGCATCAAGCGTAGTCTCACAGTTTTCGTCGGGAGAACCACCAAAACCGACACTGCCATCGCACTGGTTTCGCTCACATGTTAGGCCGCCGGCTTCAACGGCATCAATTGCGGATGTCTTGGACTTCTGTAGGGAATTGAATGCGGCATCTGTGGCAGCGGTGAAGTCGCCTCCCCATGTGTTAATGACAAAAGGAAGGCCTGGCGTGTTACCCGCTTGGGCAAAGGCCGAGAATGAGAATATTCCCAATACTAGAGCGACGGGAGTCATGGTCGAAAGAGTTGTTGATGATGATGTTGAAGGGCAAATTTGAAGGATGGAGTGGCGTATCTTATACGACCTTCCGAAACCAATGGTTTCTGGTAAGCGTCGCCGTCTTGGTAGTAGCTGTTAAGAGTGCCAGAAACAATGTGCCAGAAACACAGGCTAGAGCGATGGACTAATTCTGTCTCTCATGGTCTCGGCAGTCGAGGAACGTGATACAGGATTGTCAAAGTTAAACGCTGTAAGACATAGATTATCTACGGCAGCTGTTGACCAGTCATTCAAGCGTGTTGGTGATGACAGGGATTCATTGACGCGTGATTAAAATTGATACGAGTGTCTATTCCAACCCCTCATTCCAGTGCATCATTCCTCTTCCTACTCTTCAAGACAACCTTGTACGCACTAGAAGTGGAAGTATGTCAATCATGACAATGTGGAATTAGATCATAATCATAGGTATATCACTGCGCCATTTTATAAGACACCAAAAAATGGCCATTGGAAGTATGTACAGATAAGACTGACAGGCATATTGAACTAGACTAAGGTAGTCTCGTTTGTCTAAGGCTTAGGCTACTTGTGTTGAAGCTTTAGGTTAATTGTGTTTTGCTGTACGAACGTTCAAGAGCTAAAGCGATGCTCTTCTACCCAGTTAACTCAACACAGTCAATATGTGCCTCGGCTATAATGGTCATGTAGTTGTCAACACGGTGTTGATGTTTTGATATAGGGTAGTTGGAAATGGACACGGAGTGGAATGAGGATTGAGCTCACTATTTTGTAACTGGCTTCGGGGTATCTTTCTTATCCATGTCGCCATTATTGTGCTATTCTTACTCTTAGCTGGGTATATAGCAAATAGAAAATCCAATATTGAGCTTTAGAATCACGTATAACTCAACCGGAAAGAGACGAGGCAAGTACTGATGTTGCGTGAATGCAAGCTCTATGCCAGGCTTATCGTGAATGATCTAAGTAGCAAAACCGGGTCTTGTGGCAAAATAAATAACTAAATGATCTAAACTAATATCAAGGCATTGGAAATCTAGGTCATCACAGTTAGCCTTAATTCCGAATGAGATTCGTGATCAACTCACATAGCCTGACGATTTTCCAGGGGCATCTTTGAACCAGAGATGACGCTTTCCATGTATGCCCACAAATTTACGGCCGCGAGATATAAGTATTTCTCTTTTACTTAGCTTCTTATCTTCCGGTAAATGATCGAAGGCAGTGATATGGAGCTCCTTGAGCGGTTTCGAACCTTCATAATGTTCGATACACTGAGTGATCTCAGAGTATCCGAACTTAGTACCGATATGATCGATAACGAGTCCATAAAAAATCCAATTCTTTCCTGATAATGTCATTTTGTCAAGTCTGAAGACCCATGGTTCATCGACCCGGATACATACGAGATCCCCAGGCCTGAATAGCATCCGCAGGTGCCTATGCTGCAGACTCGGTTCAAAGTCGGCGAGCACATTCAAAGCATTGAAATGATAAATCTCCGATGCAAAAGCCTCTCACATGTGCAAGATGAGGTGCCGGATATGTCTTGCCGCTTCCTCATTTTGATTTTCCCACATCTCTCGTCCATAACTCATGATTTCATTGTGATATCGGAACAGACAATGTGGCTCGCCATCGATTATGATGTTCTTGACACCAATGTTGAAAGTCGCATACTCCGGAATGACCTTCTGAATGGCGGCTTTCATGAATGGCAACTTGATCTCAAGTGTAGTCTTCTCAAGGTCCTGCTATTTGTTCTAGTAGTTGATGACTGTGAGAGCACTTTCGTTGGCGCTGGCCACGCAACGAATTTGCTGGCTGTGTGACTTCAAACCAAACATTATCCATCAAGCTCAAACCTAGATAGTCATTATCTCATCTTTTGGGTTACGTGACAATGAATTTAAACTCCGCCTGCCTACCCAACAGGTGATGAAGAAGCGGGGTTTACGTCTATGAGATTTTATTAACTTTCTCTGCATGTCATGCAGTAGGAAAGTTCAAAGAAGAAAACGTGTTCCTACACACTACAAAAGCACTGGAAGTCCTGCTCAGCAGCCCAGTTCTTCTTCCGTTCGCACAACCTGCAAAAACACCACTCCCTATTTCTCCGTTATTCCCTCTCAACAAAATGGCCAAACTCTCTCCTCTTCTCCCTACTTTCGGGCTCGATGACTCCGACGAGAATGTCATTACGCACAGCATCAGTTCGTTCCCGATCCATTGTCTTCGAGAGCCTGGAATCGGAATCCGATATGAAATTGCCAAAGACATCGTGAACAAGATCAAGAAAATAGCACCGATGTTCTGCCTTCGAATCGAGCACCTTGTCGCCATTTTACTTGTTACGATGCAAGATCTGCAACCCCACGGTCACCTGTCACCTGAGACTTGCTCCCCTTACAAACTAAAGGAGCGACTATGCGCTATCTCGCCATTTTGCAAGCACTGTAAGAACATCTGAATTACCACCACTGGACCTTAGCTGACCAGAATCACAGACATGCTTCACCTCGATCCAGAGAACCTCATCCCGGAACTGAAACAAACTGTCCCGAACCCAGGACACACTATCTCAGGCCCGACCAACCCTAAATATCATCATTGGAGCCATGCCATACCTAAGCAGCCAAATTGGGAGCCTCAACCAACACACGAAATGAGCCCAGAGGACTACGCGAGGTCGATGTATTACAATGCGCGTTTCAGAACTGCACATACTATCACCGACGCTCCTGCTAGACTCCATATTGAGATGGAGCAAAGACGCATAGTACACGATAGATACGAATGCGTAGTGACAGGAAGGGTTGACCCTCGTGTCTTTTGGTTCATTCCACGTACCTGGAACGATACTAAGGATCACAATGACGCTACAGGTAACATTCGAATGGGATGTATGTACTTGACCAAGATCAACCTTTTGGACGAGATACATAGTGCGACTGAGCTTCATAAGACTCATAAACTTTGGAATATGATCAGTGTTGACTCAGCTATCTATGATGCTCTTACACTGGGTCTCTGTGCCTTTAAGTATATCGGCAAAGAAGACGTGGGAGGCGGAAACTTTTGGGTGCACCTGAAACTCTTCTGGATGCCTGAATTGACTGGACGATTCAATAAACCGATGGATCAGGAGGGGACGAAGGAACTCAGCCTTGAGCTCAACGACTTCCAGCGCCGTGGTTGCCCTATCCCGAAACAGGTTGAGCGCAGCCAGACTGCCATGTCGACTCTGCCACTTTGGTCAGGTAAAGATGTCTTCCTAAATATACTAGAGGCAGATACGGAGATATTTGAACACGTCGTTACCGTACATTGGGCCTGTGCCACATTTACAGCTCTTTGTGGTGGCGCTGGGCGTGCTTGGTTCTTGACTGGCATGAACCAAGAAGAGGGCTGGTTTCAGCCGAGGGATGAAGAATTCAGTCGCTTGGAAAGGGAGGCATTCGAGCGCTGAGAAGCGCCCCAGCAGTGGTTGAGGCATCTGGTCTGTGCCTGGCTTCAGGTCCTCTTTACTTATGTACTAATGTAGCCATTGATTCTCGTTATTTTGACCACAAATTGTTTGCTTGTTTATTTATTTCGAAATGAATCACTTTCAGTCTCTAAGGTTCAACGCATTAACATGAATAAAAGCCTAGTCTATCCTAACATCCTAACAAACAATCCCTTATCTCGAACGTCAATCTACCCCACCTTGACGTGACAGTCATCCCCGCATATTGTCTTCCTCTATCCTACGTCCAGGCATTTAAGTACATAGCGGTATCCTTCGATAGGAATTCTCTCAATATCTTCAACACTCTATAAATTCACCATGACGTTAATCACAACGAGAACCAACAAGATCCTCAAAGGTCACAAGGCTGTCATCCTTCTTAACACTGAGTCTCCTCGGACCCAAGTCGATGCTATCCAAAAACGATTCCCTAGCTTGGTTATCAAGACATTCATTGAAAACAAGCGTGGAGAACCCATGGAGCCTGAGTTTGATGAGCAAGAGTGGAAAGATACCACCATCATCTTGACTGCTGTAGCAACCGTCCGACTGCTGCCGAGACCAGAGCAGGTGCCTCATCTGCAGTATGTCCAGCTTACCAGCGCTGGTGCAGACTATTTTATCAAGAATCCCCTTTTCACCGATACAAAGATTCCCATTTGCACAGCTAGTGG
Source organism: Fusarium pseudograminearum CS3096 (assembly GCF_000303195.2). Taxonomy (NCBI): domain Eukaryota; kingdom Fungi; phylum Ascomycota; class Sordariomycetes; order Hypocreales; family Nectriaceae; genus Fusarium; species Fusarium pseudograminearum. Next base: position 7,218,167 of record NC_031951.1, read on the forward strand.
TGTTCACGGGTGAGTCGTGATCTGTGTGAGGATGATAGTTCACTGACGATGCAGCAAGGCCTCAAATCGCCGAGTGGGTCATTGGAACTTATCTTTCTCATAGACTTAAATGTGTGTCATGATAACAATCTATTGGAAGCATCGACTAACGCTGTGTCAAGTGAAAGAATACTCGAAACTTCAGGACCAAGGCCAATGGCATCCTCTCAACACCGACCCCGAAGATGCCACAGACACAGCTGGCAAGCGAATGTACGGATCATTAAACTCAAGAACAAAGTCTTTGTCTAACATTTCACAGTGGAATCTTGGGCTACGGTAGCATAGGACGCCAGACAGCCCGTGTTTCCAAAGCACTAGGTCTGGATATCCACGCCTACACTCTCCACCCTCGCAGCACCCCCGAGTCCCGTCGCGACAACTCGTACTCGCCCCCCGGCCTCGGAGATCCAGAGGGTGAATTCCCTAGTAAATGGTTCTCAGGTGGTTCCAGGGAGGATGTTCACGCGTTCCTTGACTCGGGTCTCGACATTGTCGTCATAGCTCTACCATTGACTGCCAAGACACAGGGCCTGATCTCCAAGCCTGAGCTTGACATACTCGCCAAGAAGAGGACATTTCTAGTCAATATTGCCCGTGGACCTATTGTCAACACGGAGGATCTCATACAGGCATTGAACTCTGAGAAGATTGTTGGTGCGGCGCTGGACGTCACTGACCCTGAGCCGTTGCCCAAGAAGCACCCCCTTTGGAGCGCCAAGAATGTGACTATCACGCCTCACGTAAGTGCAGCTTCTTCATTTTACTTCAAAAGGTTATTTGACATTTTTGGGTTGAATTTGGAGAGGTTAGGCGTGGGGCGGACAGATCTTATCAACAAGGTGAACAGGCGAGAAGGGTATTAGAGCTAGCGAAGAGACAACGAGTTTGGATAGACAAGTTCTTAAGATATATAGGATGATCATTATCATAGAATATTGAATTAGAGATGTGGCATAAAGCATTATTCTGTATCTACAGGTCTGCTTCTACAGGTCTGCAGTAGCGCTTCCCTTCTCCTTCTCCCAATCCTCCAACCAAGCCTTGGTAAAATCGATGATATCTTGCTGTGCCTGTTTGACAGCAGGAGGAGGCAGTCCGATCTCCTCGCTACCAGGAGCCAAACCGTTCTCATCCCAGTGGTGCACACCGTACGGGATCAGAATGAAAGGCTCGCTGGCGGTGGACTCCCTCTCCGGCAAGCCAATAGCGTGAGGGGTAGCAGCCCTCCAAGGATCATACTCGCCGTCGATGAAGGCTACACGGGGGTAGCTGAAGTTGAAGCCGCCGAGTTTGTTGATGGATTCAACGTTGGGGGGAGTCGTGATGTTAAATTCTTCACGGCAGGGAATTGTGTTGTACTCGACGTCGATGAGACGGGACACTATGGGAAGTTGGTCCTTTGGTGCACCGGATCCAGTTTGCCAGTATCCCCATTGTGTGCAAGTTTGGTATGTCCACTGGCGCGACATGTTGTTAGGGTCAAGCTTGGTATCGTTCATTGACCCACGGATGGAGTAGCATTGATCTAGTGTCTTTCCGTCACAGCGTCCTGATTTGTCGCTCTCAACGTTGGACCTGATGTAGCCGATGTAGTTGAGGAAACGGTTTGTCATATACTTGAGCTGCTTCTTGTAACCGGCGGAGATGAGCCACTTTTTGACATAAGGCGCGAGAGGTCGAGTGCTCGCGAACAGAATGTCGTCGGAAGAGACACTGCCGCAGTACAGACCGAAGCTGGAAGAGTCGGACGCAGGATCCCAGTTGTTGCTCTGCAGGCTTCCAATACCCTGGGAGATTGTCGTGGCAAAGTCATCATCTCGAAGACCGAGAAGACCAAAAGCAATCTTGAGCTGCTTCTTCTCCTCCTTGTCGTCGCCGAGAAGGATGTTGTCGACGACGTGGGTGAGTTTCTGCGTGACCTTGGCACAGTCGCCGGGCGCAAAGAGACGTGCGGCCTCAAAGTACTGCCAGTAATCAACAATGGCTTCGGTGACACCGGAAGAGGAGATGCCGCCCCAGAAAAGGTCGGGGTAGATCTTGCGCGCGAAAGCAGCAAATGCACCAGCGTAGGAGCCACCGTAGATGATGTAAGGGGTGGTGGAAGCAGTGAGATTGTGCTCCTCCATGCCGGGAAACTCGACATGCTGCGCAAAGTAGGCCGTGTCGGCAAGGGCTTGCTCGGTTGACAAGAAGCGCATGTTCTCAGGCTTCAAGTCTGGCACAGGGAAACTGGTTCCATAGTAACGGTGCTCTAGAATTACGCCGATACCGCCGGTGGCGTTGGCGAGCATCTGGAGAATGCCATGCTCGAGGAAGGGAATTCGGTCCTCGCCTGAAGTTTCGCCCGACGCGAGAATGATGACAGGACCGCCCTTTCGGTAGTACTGCGCGTCAAACCAATATCTCAATGGGAACTTTTTGTCAGAGTGAGGCTCATAGATGGTCTCATTGTGGAAGTGATCGACAGGCACGCTGATGTTGACGGCCTTGGGACCACTGTCTTTGGCGCGAGCGGAGAGGGCGGGGACACTGTACGCGTCGACTCCGGCGGTCAAGGCCAAGAGGACAGCGGCGCAATTGACAAACCATCCACGCGCCATGTTTGCTATTGATGTTGATGATGAGGGAGGTTGTTGTCTTGGTCAAGAATGAGGCGGGGCTGGTATTGATATATAACGATGCTGTATCCAGCCACCTTCCTGATGCAGATCAATAGGTCACACTACGATACAGAAGTTCCCTAACCTAAATCTTGACATAAATGTTAGAGCAGCTTTAGTGCATGTGTCACCTAAAGGTGGAGTGGTATTTTCGTCTGGTTCATACCTGGTCCCTGTCTTTTTTGGTGGTTCTGTTGCATTTTGGTGTAAGGATCGCCGTTGTTGACTGGGAACCTTTGTAATCTTTTGCATCACCAACGGCAAAGTATGAGCCGATTGATGCTCTTATCTTTCCTAATCCATGATGGCCAAGCCATGACCCCGCAATTGACATCGCGTAATTGCAGCGGCTCATTTCTGCGGCTAAACAAATTGAAGCTATTCACTACCAATGACTTACAGCCCTAAGCTGTGAGAGAATATTTCCATATGGCATTGTTAAAAATGGCACTCTCGAGGTAGGTAGAGTAAATCACTCGGGCAAGGCGCCATGGGTGAATCAAATTCATTTTACGACACGAAAAGACAAGGTTTGCCGCGCCACTATACAACGTTTTCGATCTTTCAGCTGAGAAAGTATAAGTTGTGACTGAGAGAGAAGCTGCCTACCCAAGACACAACCTTAATTGAAAGGCAAAAGTCTATCCGAACACTTGTAGGCGAGATATTCTTTTGGGTAATATGAAATAAATACACACAACGATATCATCGCAGAAGCTCAACATCAAGTCTCTTCGAATATAAAAACCTAGCCTTCTCTTGCTAGAACAACCCATCACCAGTACCTAACGAGGACCAGGATACCGCAACGTTACAATGTCACAGTATACTATTCCGGATCGCCTTTTCTCACAGGCTGCCATCCAATACTGTGGTTTCAACCAAATTCAGGCTGCTCGTCTTTGGGAGAGGTGGGAGGGTATCCAGCGTGAGCCTGATGACCATCCCGCTAAAGTCGAGTGCACCTTTCTGGAAATTTTGACGTGCTTCATCAATGACAGCAACGACGTTTGGATTGGCGATGATACAGTCTGGATTCGATGCATGGAACATTGGGGCATCGCAACTGAGATGCAAGATGCCATCATGGATCAGCGATTTAAGCGACTTCGAATGACCCGTACTTGCGTGCAATGGATCCATAATACTATCGAACTGCGATATACGGGACTGGAACATTTCTTGCAGTTCTCTAGCTGTAAGGCTTTGTGCTGCGATCATAGCTCAAATTTGGGCCTCGATCAGAAGCCGCAGGGTGGTATTCAAGACACGCATCGCAAATTTCCGTCAGACTACTCGGGAGAGACTCTCTCGCCTGCTGTGGACGTCGCTTTCCCCGGGATGACTGCACTGTACAAGGCTACTAGTGAGCCACGGGTATGCTCCAGGATATTGAACCCTTTTCTGGATTCCGAGGGCAATTTGGAGAGGGTTGAGGCTCTCGATACGCCCCCTCCGAGTGACTTCAGCGCCCTATCATCAACGCCCTACTTTGGGACTTCTCTCCAGACCGCGCATGTTCACGCTGCCTACCTAAAAAGACGCGACAATCGCTGTCAGGAAGTTGCTGTGGTCCGGCTTTGTATCCCAAACGCCGCTTTCCAAAGTCTGAACAGCACCCAGATCGTCCAAGCTCATTTCCCTAGCGATGACTGGAAGAAACTTGTTTGGCACTCTAAGAGATCTCTGTCAAATAAAGAGCTTCTCAGATTCAGGAGGGCCACTGTTGTTGTTGGAAGCGTTGCTGGCAAGCCTGGCAAGGCATTTCAGAAGCTTGAATCATGGAAAGATATCACCGAGGAACATGTGTCGACCATTGGCACCTATAAGGATGGCGAACCTGATGTCCAATATGGTTTCATCAGTGACGATGGAAGTGATTTTTTGGAAGCACATGCTACTGATATCAAGGTACTGCCTTATTCGAACGAGCAATATTTGGAATGGATGGCGGAACACAAGCCCGAGTAAGGCTATCTCACTGACTGGTCAAGGCTTGTTTTCTATTTAACCTATTTCCTATCAAATGCACATCATGAATGTGGTTATTTATAAGTAGTATCTACTAAGAGAAGAAATAAACTTTTGCAAATATCCATTGTTCCGAAGCCAATATAAAATATCCAGGATTATCGTGACGAAGATAAACCCGCAGTGGTGCAACTTCTCGTCACCCAATCAGCTTGTGACGTCTTATCGCACAAGGTACAACCTTGGACTGCCAACCATTTAACGTCTGTTACCCCAGACTTTTTACCCCAACTTCTCCAGTGGTTCATGCTCAATTAATTTTCTCTGCTCCTTCCGAACAAATGGCTGGTAGACGATCTCGACAGGGATGTGGAGAGTGTAGAAAACGTAGACGAAAGTGTGACGAAGCGAAGCCGAGCTGTGGTCAATGTGTCTCATACAACCGGACATGTCAGTACGAATTGAGACTTGTTTGGAGTCAAAAGTCTCGCGTTTCGAAACTTGGTATGTAAGGATCGTTTGACGGAAGTAAACTCACTGACGAGACACAATAACAGTATCAAACAAGTCCACAGACATCACATGGAATATCCGAAGCGATGACCCCGGAAAGGTTACGAAAGGCGTCGAGCTAGTGATACCCGAGTCACTACCTAATGGAATGGCGCTACCAAGGCGATACAAAAGACTGCTACATCACTTTGCAGAAGGTGTTTTGGCATCGCTATCAAGCCATCCGACGATCCATCAAGACTTTTGTCAAGGTCTTATGCCGACTATGCTGCACTCCCCGCACCTTCTATCGGCTAGTCTGGCGCTCTCAGCTTCAAGCCTGATATCAAGAGGCATAGAAGAGGTAGAAGGGACAAGCATAGCACGAGTTGTGGAGCATTTACAATCCTCTGGGTTACCTCTTCTGCGAGTAGCTCTAGATAAAGGGCAGCAGAGTGAGATTTTAATCGCGACCTGTCTTATCTGGTGTCTTGCGGATGTTTTCTCTGGGCAACAAGGAATATCAAGATGGCCGATCCACCTGCAAGGTATTAAAGCCCTACTTCGTGATGAACGCTCATACAAGGCCAACGATACAGCACTGAGATCAGCCATGAAGCACCTTCTTATGCTTTATCGTGCTTTGGAGACGTTACCTCACGTTCCATCTATCACTCTTTCGACTGGCAAGACACACGAAAGCACCAACTGCAGTACCACAGCATCCTCCTACTTCAATCCTCAAATCGATGGATTTCTGGGTTACAGTGAGGAGCTTCTCGACATCCTACATCAGATCAATATGAAGAGCCTTGTAAATGATCAAGAGTCTGCAAGTGCAGATATTCTTCTTGGGAAGCTGAACGTTATTATAAGTCGAGACGTCAAACAGCCACCAAGCGTGTCGATAGCGTCACTTTCCTCTCAAGAAGGTCGTGACTTTGCTCTCTGCAACAAGGTATTTCAGCAGGCTACTCTTATCCAATTATATAGACAGCTATATGGCCTGGCATCCTCATCTGAACCAATACAAGCTGCTATTCAGATGATAAACGACATGATTGGGAATATGGCACAAGGAGAACCTTGCCATACTTGGGTTGCCATGGCTATGCCTTTGTTCACTGTCGGTTGTGAAGTGTATAAAGAAGACCAGAAAACGTTCATCTTGGACAAGATTCATAAACTCGAGATATGCATTGGGTCACTGCATGTTAAAGTCATTGAGCAAGCGCTACAAGATATTTGGAAGTTAAGGGAAGAATTTCAAGATTACGAGGGTAACTTGTGCGCTGAGTATCTGCTTGGTAAGTCCTCTGATGAAACATGATGATACTTGGCTAATTGCTGTGATTACAGAAAAGCTATCATATAATATTGTTTTGTTCTGAAATAGCTTAAGACATGTCAAATACCACAAGAATTATTTGACGTTATCCTTGAATCTCATCATCTCACAGTTCCTCTTGTGTCTTGCCATCCATCATTCTGCTAAGTGGCCCCTTCTTAACCATGATAGACATGACTTCGTAAAGGACATCGGCGGCTGCCATTGTAGTGTGCTCTGCGTTGGTATCATAAGCAGGCTACGCATTTTGTTAGTACATTATTCCCTTGTATGAGGAGTAAACTTACAGCAACTTCAACAATGTCGGCAGCGATGAGGTTCAAGCTCTCAAGTCCTCGGATGATGGTTCTGAGTTCTCTGGTGGACCATCCGCCAGTCTCGGGAGTGCCAGTCGCAGGGGCGAATGCCGGATCAAGGGTATCGATATCGATCGACAAGTAAACAGGGCGGTCAGGTCCAACACGCTTGAGGATTTTTTCAATGATACCAGTTGTGCCGATTGTGTCAATCTCTCGTGCCTCGACAATCTCGAAACCGCAGTAACCATCATTATCGTAGTCACTTGGGCCGCTAAGAGTGGTACGAATACCAGCATGGATGTTTGTATCGTTAACAAGCAGACCTTCCATCGCGGCATGGTAGAAGTATGTGCCGTGGTTAATACTTGCGGCTTCTGAGGGCGAGCCACCGAAGACCTTTGGCCTCCCTGTATCGAATTAGTGGGAATGCTGTTGCGATATGGATTGAGGCTTACATGTGTCCAAGTGACTGTCAAAGTGAATAACAGTTACAGGCCCGTAGGCTCTGTTGATGGATCGTAGCAGAGGTAGGGTGATGGTGTGATCACCACCAAGAGTAATGACTCGAGGTAGAGTTCGGCCTTTGCTTGCCGGGCCAAGCTTGTCTGCATCAGTGACTGGTGGTCGTGACAGGATACTGTAATGGCCCTCTTCAATCTGCTGGAGTGCGAACTGGTTATCGTAACTGGATGTTGTGAGTTATCTTTGCTTTAATCAATACGACTAGACTTACGAAGTGACTGGGATATCACCGCAGTCTAGGACAGTTGCCCAACTGTTGAAAGGGTTCGTGGCTAGGGGTACATTATAACCTCCACTAAGGGTCCACGGATTAGCTATCGTCCAAACATTGAGTAGTTACAACTTACTAAAGGTTTAGTCGTCGTGAGCCCTGTCGGATACCAGAAGGACCGAAGCGAGCACCGGGTCTGTAGGAAGTGCCTGTGTCGAATGGTGCACCGATGAAAGCGATGTCATATTTGATGCTGTTGTGTCCTAGACAGGGCTGATAGGGAAGGCGACCAAAGGTGCTGATACCTGAGAAGACAGAGTCGGCCTAAAACTGTCAGAGTGACGTTATAAAGTATTGAGATGTGAGTTCTTACCTGAGTTCCACCATCACCAGGGAGCGTATTGTACCAGAGAGATTGGTGAGGTCCCTCCATCGGCTCTTGGTCATGGCTGCCATGAGCAATGGCGACAGAGGCGATGCTGAGGAAAGTGAAAGACTTGAAGAGCATGTTGGATCCCGATTGTCAGAGCAGATGCAGTGTTTGTGCTAATGATTCAATGGCAAGCAACCCAATATTTATGCCAATTCGGCATCAGTCTTCAAGTGAGAAGGTACATTGACACCCGATTACATGCCCCAATAACCTCATATCTTCATCTGGGAAATTCCTGTTTCTCCGGATTGACAACATTCTCAGCAACGACATGCCATCAACCACCATCGTCACCAACTTACATCACCATCTATCGACGGGCGTTAATGAAGCGCGTAAATCACCAGATTAGGCTAGTCTGGGGTAAAATAGCTGATCAAGTTGCAGCCAGATCGACACCCCGCAACTCCATGTTCTTATCGTGGGTAAATTACCAAACTCGGTAATCGAGATATCTCTCCGAGATAAGAACGTTGCACGGCGATGGCTTCTAAGCTTCAGGTCTGATGCGGCGTCAATCTCACGTTACAAATGCCTCATACTAAGGGAAACAAGCCATCAGTAGTCATGCAACACAGTACTGATGGCATGCAGATAGCGAAATCTGTAGCCCTATCAGAACGTGTCCGAGCCGATGTGGCTTCAGACATGGCTCAGACGTGACGAGGAAACTAATTGAGTCCCTACTGGGTAACAGAAAAGTTGACCACCTAAGTCTTAGGTTACAAAAATAAATAACCTAAAGAGTATACTCTAAGTAGCATAAGCTGATCTATTAATTTCGTCTCTTATGCTTCTAGCGGCTAATTTTTCTGATACCCTGAGGAGTCCTTTTGTGGACTGTGACATTATTGGCAATATGGTCATCACTTACAGAAATGGCATGAACTGTTCTCTCAAATTGAAACTGCCAGAGTACCTCCTGATAACTCCCACAACTTGTTGTGTCTAGCGACAGAATCGTCAATTACAACTCAACGTCTATTGAACCTCTTCAGCACTTACTTTCAAGATGGCCTCGCAGCATTCCCCGTCCACGGAGCCCTCGAATCGAATTCTAGAGTCATTCCCAGACGAAGAGACTCCTTTGATCCCTTCTGCCCGAAACTCTTCCCTCGAACTCAAGAGTTCTTCACGTTCACCATGGCTCACGGAAACTATCGTGCTAGTCAAAGCATCGGTGCCAGTCATACTGGCATACATGCTGCAAAACAGCTTGCAAACAGTGTCCGTCCTCATGGTTGGCCGTTTGTCGCCTGAAGCCCTCGCCACGGCCGCGTTTTCTTACATGTTCGCCATGGCAACGGCCTGGCTGATCGCTCTTGGCGGAACGACTGCTCTCGATACACTTGGCTCGAGTACCTTTACTAGTTCCAAGAATAAGCACGATCTGGGAATATTGTTGCAGAGAGGGTTGGTAGTCTTGACAGGCTTCTATGGAGTTGTTGCTATTATATGGTGCTTCTCTGGATACATCTTTCGCTCTCTCGGACAAGAAGAGTTCATCTGCACCCAGGGCCCAAGGTTTCTGCAGCTCTTGATCCCTGGTGGTCTCGGGTATGTCTGGTTTGAAGCAATGAAGAAGTTTCTGCAAGCACAAGAGATTTACCGGCCAGGAACGTACGCACTCCTCGTCATATCTCCCCTCAACGCTGTGCTCAACTGTTTCTTCATCTATACCCTTGACTTCGGCCTTGATGGAGCGCCCATCGCTACCGGCATATCATATTGGCTATGCTTCTTGGTACTTGTCGGATACACAGCATTTATCAAGGGTTCAGAATGCTGGGGAGGGTTCGACCTTGCACAAGCCCTGCAGCATCTTGGACCCTTTGCAAAGCTTGCGTTCCTGGGCGTGATCCACGTTGGGACGGAGTGGTGGGCCTTTGAGATCGTGGCTCTTGCTGCCGGACGTCTTGGGACGATTCCTCTCGCTGCACAGTCCGTTGTCATGACTCTAGATCAGATCATCAACACCATTCCTTTCGGACTTGGTGTTGCGGCATCCTCTCGTTTGGGAAATCTCTTAGGTCTTGGTGACGCTGTTCAGGCACGAAGATGCGCGCATTCAGCGGCGCTTCTCTCAATCATTTTTGGGACAATTATCTTGACAGTCCTTCTATCGACCAAGAATGTCATCGCCAAGATATTTAACGATGATGAAGAGGTGGTAACACTGGTCGCGCACATTATGCCTTATGTAGCGCTATTCCAGATTGCCGATGGTCTGAACGGAAGCTGTGGAGGAGCCTTACGAGGTATGGGGCGGCAATGGGTTGGAGCCGTAGTCAATTGTATTAGCTACTACGGAGGTGCGCTCCCAGCAGGTATCTGGCTTGCGTTTCATGGTTGGGGGCTATCTGGACTTTGGGTTGGACAGTGTGTGGCTTTGTTTCTCGTCGGTGCTTTAGAATGGGTCATTATTGCCTTGTGTGATTGGAAGAAAGAAGTCAAGCGAGCGTCTGACAGGATTAGGGTTGATGATTTGGATAGGAGTCTGTAAAAGAGCCATCATTGCATGGCCATAGCATAGCAGTAACGAGGACGATTAAATCCGGATAAAGATGTTGACGTTTCATACCGTATACCAGATGTAGGCATTTGTGATAAACTAACACAATAGACTACCTAACTTCCATTGAAAGGATAGACCATTTCTTCCCTTTCACTCTCCAACCCCAACTTTCACGGAATTGAAACGTGAACTATTGGAATCATGACGCGATTATTCGTCAGGTCACTAAGGTGATGTAACCCTTGATGCCAGGTGGGTTACATAAAAACCGATACTGATTTAGTGGCTAACATAAATATTAGATCACTCTTAGTGTACGAACAGCCTAAAAGTGGACTAATGATTTCATCTGTACTGCTTTAAGTCCCTGTTTCTTAGTAACCCACCTGCATGCTCACATCAGGCACAACTCTAGATAAGCATCCCTGAACTAGGAATTATAACCGCATGGAAGATTGCCCGCGGCTTGTGATAAGGGATTTGCCAAATGTCCAATCGGCTCCCAATTGATAAACAGGGGTCTAGCCAAAATGGGATTCCACCTTCATATGGCGAGATACTCCATGATATCTTGGTATCACTTATCTTAGTATAAAGCGTCTGGAGCATATATAGATCTCTGTAGCACACAAATGAAGAAATGTCCATGTAATAAACAATTATTTCACATTGAATACCTGCAAACCTTGTCATTACCAATTTTCCAATGGACCGCGACAAGATCGACAGTGGTATTCTTGAGAAAGGAGATGTGACTGAAGGAGATTCTGCCACATTTACTGATCAGGGCTCTGTTATAAACGCTTCTGGACATACCGATCAACTCACTCGTCAGTATGGACTCGTGGGACTGACGGGCATTGCTGTTACTGTCAACAATGCCTGGGTTATCCTTGGCTCGTCTATCTCTGTGTCAATCTTGAGCGGAGGTATCTCTGGCGTCATATACGGACTTATGGTCGCCGTATTCTACTATACTTTCATCGGACTGAGCATAGCCGAGGTACATCCAGTGCTCCAGCATTACTCGAAACCTGCTAACATCTCTCCAGCTTTCCTCCTCATGTCCAAGCTCCGGCGGAGTATATCATTGGGCTACTATAGCAGCCGGTCCAAAATGGGGCCGAGTGACCGGCTTCTATGCAGGATGGATCAACTTTTATGGCTGGATGTTTGGACTAGCATCTTTAGTTCAAGTTGCAGCCAATGCTGGAGTACAGTGCTACGCAACACTCACACCTACATTTTCCCCGTCAGCGTGGCACGTTTACGTTGCATATCTGATCGTCATATGGCTGAGCGCATTTGTCGTCATCTTCTCCAATCGACTTGTGCCTTATACCCAGAAACTTGGCCTATTTCTTGTCGTCGTCGGCGGTCTAGTAACAATCATCATTGTCGCCGTCATGCCGTTGAAGCATGCATCGAGTCAATTCGTCTGGAACTCATTTCATGAAAACAACTTGACGGGCTGGAATGATGGAGTTGCATTCATGGTTGGAGTTTTGAACGGTGCTTTCACCATTGGGACTCTGGATGCCATCACCCACATGGCAGAAGAGGCTGCCAGCCCCAAGAAAGATCTACCCAAGGCCATTTTTCTATATATCTCTATTGGTGGTGTTTATGCTTTGGCTTTCGCCATTGTACTTGGATACGCCATCTCGGATCTTTCAGTTCTCCAAGGAAATTCCAACACATTCCCATTGGCCGGGATATATCATCAAGCGACTGGAAGCGCAGCAGCAACATTTGCTCTTCTCTTCATTATTCTCATATCATCCCTTTGCTGTGTTATCGGCACCGTTTTAACCAACTGCCGAACGTACTGGACTCTAGCTAGAGATCAAGCAGTGCCGTTCTCCCAGTACTTTAGCAGAGTTAGTACGAAACTTAGAACACCCGTCGAGTCGACCCTTTTCGTGGCAGTCATAGCATCGGGTATCGGTGCAATTCCACTGGGAAGTTCAGTTGGATTCAGTAACCTGACTGGATCCTTCATCATCATTACCACAGTTTCATACGCTATTCCCATCGTTGCGAACCTCCTCAGCGGTCGTGAGAGATTCTCACCTGGACCTTTTCACTTGGGAAAATGGGGGTCCATGATCAATGGATTCACCATATTACTCATTGTCATTTTCGACATTTTCTTCTGTTTCCGTAAGTATCATCGAAGCAAATATCAGTCTACTATTTATAACTAACCCATTTTTCAGCCGTAGGGTTGCCATTCGATGGATCGACTATGAATTACAACTCTGTAATTCTCTGTGGCTTATGTTTTCTTATAACAATCTGGTGGCTTGTATCTGCTTCAAAGCACTATCCAGGCCCTTCTTTCCGCCATGAATCACCTAGCAGCGAGATCAAAGAGGAGGGAACATAGTAGCTTTTAGTCTTTTAGTTAGTGAATTATGTTTGAATCACAAGGAGTTTGTTATTTTTGGTCAGTCCTATTAGGATAAAGAGTGGAAGGTGCTTACCATGTTGAATCGTCCCAGAACAGTCCGAGTCATTGTCCATTTCCGTCCTTAATAATCTCGGTCGATGTTATCACCTGCAGGGGTCATCAATGTCAGCATCATCACGTGATAGAGTCGTCAAGTACGTGACTGGATATGTTTCGGAAATTACCCCTGACTTCCTTCACTACATCTGTCTCTATTGAACTCCACATTATCAAACTAAGCAGTACAAAATGCCAGCAAGGAGAAGTGCAAGACTCAAGGCCAAGGCTGACGAACCTGTCCCTTCTGAGAAGCAGATCCAGGAACCCAAGAAAACACCCAAGCGCAAAGCTCCAAGTTCGAACGATGACAACCCTATCAAAAAAGCACCCAAGACCAAATCGACGGATAGGACAGCCGACTTCAAGTCTCCTGGCAGACATTCAAAGCTAAAAGCCACAGCTAAAACGAGCAAGACCGGCAAGCCATCCGTCCAGACATCAGTCACCAACTCCAGTGGCTCATTTTCACCATTCCCTCCCGAAATCTTGAATCTGGTCATAGCAAAGGTAAAAGGGAACTTTGAGCCCCTCGAATTTTCCAACTATTTACAATGAACAGATCGAAGACACAAAGTCTCTGGGAAATCTGAGTAAAACCGGTAAGGCTTTTCATAGCCTCGTCATACCTCAACTCTACAAGAGAGTTCAGGGCTTTGTAACTTATCATGCTCATATTGCCAAGCTCATCCGTACGATTGAGCCACTACTCACGATCGAGCAGCGGAAGCAGCTAAAGAAGGAAGGCCAGTACAAAGGCCAACAGGAGAGTTTCCCCGACAAGGCGGATGGCAAGAAGAAACCCGAAATTGCAGATTTTGTTCGACAGGCCATGTTGGACATCATCAGTCCAGGTAAGAAGCACGGCTATATTGTTTATCGCTACGCGGAAGAACTGTTGAAGAGTATAAACAATCTGGAGGTTTTTGCAGCCACGAGTCTTTCAGAGTATGCATTCTAGGTTTCGCCCATTTTCTTCTCTGCTGACAATGGTACAGACCAATGGCAAGACTGCTGGCAGCCATGGAGAACCTTCAGGCTCTTTGGCTCCATATCTCCGATCATCAAAACCCAGAGGCTGAGGCACTGGCTTCAATCAAAGGCTTGAAGCACCTACACTTGTATGCATATAACTTTGTTGGCACCGGTATCCCTCCCTTGTCTTTGATCTGGAACTCGCGTTCCACGTTGCGGAGTTTACACCTCAACAGCTCGCCTTTCAAATTCCTATATAAAGAGGTGAAAGACACGTCGAGTAGCACAACTGGCTCCTCGAATCCACAATATGACCTGAGCGCCTTGAAGTCACTTTCAATCAAGGGTGCATCAATTGATCCAGATGAAGTTGATTGTATTACCAGGGCCATTGACTTTACCAAGTTGGAGAATCTCAACGTTGGCTATAAGAATGTCAAAATTGAGTTGCTCTTTAAGCGTCTAATCGAGATATTTTCTGCCGCAAGCAGTACTGATATCAAACTTCGGAGTCTCTCTGTGCATCTCGGTACCCAAGGCAATTCTAACTTGACTAGGATGGTAGCATATCCGGAAGAAGAGGACCACGGCATCGAATTTATTTCGTCTTTCAGCAGTTTGACAAGTCTCACTATTGTTGATGCCGGTATTCATTCTTCGGATCAGCCCAACCCGGGATTGAAAGACACGCTTTTGCGAGGTATTCTTATGCATACAAATCTGGCTAAAATAGAATTCGGAGATTCAATCTCTCTCACTGGCTGGAAGATGCCATGTTTGGATACCCAGATGGTGAAACGTTTCATTGAAAACTTTCCTCAACTGAAGCACTTTCATTTCTATGCCCAGGAAAATCAGTTTGTAAGAATTATAAAGCATAGGAGATGGAAGATTACTAACTTTGTACAGAACGAGATTGCAGAGGCCCTTTCACGAGGCCGCAATCTGGAGTCAATATTGATAAATAGAGGCGGGAGGTTTAAATACGAAGAAACAGGTCCTGAATTTCTTCGCCACCTAACCCACCCAATCCTGGAGCGTGTCTCGGATGACAAGACGAGAGACTACAAGTGGGAAGATCACAGCAAGTTCAGTCGATTGACAATGGGCATCTCGGTATGGGAAGTTGGTTCGAAACTAGGAAAGTCCAAGAAGGGAATGAAGAAAGCTGAGAAAATCAGTTCTGCATCGAATCCGAAGAGGAGCGTGATGTATCGAGATATCACACGCCATGAGTGTCTGTGGCTAAGAGGAACTATGAACGAAATGGAGGAGTGGGTGGACAAAGTTGCCAAGGACCTTGATTGAAATTCGGGAGTAACAATAAATTCTTGATCAAAGCATCTTGACAAATGTATTTATTAATTGGTCATGTTCGGACTTGGTTCAACGTGCCGACAACGCGAGATGCATGCAGTAGCGTCGGTGAATATTTATAAGCAGATGACATAATTGAACTTGAAAGTGAGGTCAATTTGAAGAACCCTACCTTTATATAACACAGAAGTCTGGCCAAATTAAATATCTAATCACCTCAATTACTATCTCATTCACTAATTCAACCAACTCAATCATCAAAATGGCGTCTAAATCCCTCTACGCTATCATTGCTGGCGTCGGTCCAGGCACAGGTAAGCTTAGTTTGATCTCCTCACCCCCGCTTCTTACCTGCATCTTACTGACCATGCCTCACCAGGTCGATCTGTCGCTTTACGCTTTGCCCAGAAATATCCCGTTGTTCTTTTCGCCCGTCGCCCAGAGAGCTATGAGAGCACTCTCGCAGATGTCGAGAAAGCGGGCGGCAAAGCCATCGGCATCACGGCTGACGTCGCTGACCCAGCATCTCTGAAGAAGGCCTTTGACGACATCAACAAGCAATTTCCCAACAGTCATCTCGCAGCAGCAGTCTACAACGTCGGCAGCGGCGGATTCTCCAAAAAGCCCTTCTTGGAACAGACAGAGAAGGATCTCGATGCCAGCATCGACGGCTCAATCAGTTCATTCTTCCACTTTGCACAGGCTGCTATTCCTCACCTTTTGGAGGCTGTGCCGGAGTCACACTATCCACCTACTCTCATCCTTACTGGTGCTACGGCTTCCATCAAGGGAAGCCCACAGTTCAGCACTTTTGCAGCGGGCAAATGGGGACAGCGCGCGATGCATCAGTCTCTAGCGAGGGAGTTTGGGCCAAAGGGTGTTCATATTGCGCATGCCATCATCGACGGAGTCATTGATATCCCGAGAACGAAGGAGTGGGCAGCAAACGATGGTGCTGAGGATGGAAAGATTAGTCCTGATGCGGTAAGTTTAGACTCCTGTATGCTTGTGAATGACAATGACTGACTTGTGCCAACAGATTGCAGAGGCATACTGGAACCTTCACACACAGCATCGATCTGCTTTTACACAGGAAATTGATATCCGACCTTATGTTGAGAAGTGGTAAAATTTGGGCGTTGAGTCTGGATCGTCATTGGGGAGGCCTCAGAAGTACGGACGAGACTGTAACCGTAGCCTGATATACTTAGTTATGAATCAACTATATAAACAGGACTTGGTTCTATAAGTTTTCTTTTTTCCCCCTCCAAGACCTTTTGATACACAGAGAGGTCAAGGCTGAAACCCATAGACTCCGTGAGGCTTGGTCACAACCTTGTTCAACCTTGTTCAACCCCGCTTTTGTCTAAGGTCAGCGGAGACAGCTTCTCCGACAAGATATGCTTATTAGAAGCCACTTTTACGATACAATTCACGCATCTTCAGTCCATTCAACCAATCTTATACCTTTTTTAATCTAATACCTTCTTCTACTGCCAGTCATGCCTTTCTACCAGATCCACCACTCGTGCTCCCTCAATCAGAACCAACGACAGCTCCTCGCTACTGCCATTACCCAACTACACTGCCGAGCATTCAAGACACCCTCATTCTTCGTCCACGTGCGCTTTTACCCTGAAGAAAACAAAGACAACAACTACTTTGTAGCTGGATGGCCACATCCTGCTACCTCTAACCGCATCGTCGGTCTCGTTCGCGACTCTGCGTCAAGGTCCAAGGCAGACTTTGACAAGTTGGCAACCGACATTGAAGAATACTGGTACAGCGTACTGGGAGTTCAGCCACCAGCCAAAAAGTCGAGGTGGAATGTTGGAGATGAAGAGAAGAGGCTGATCATGGTGACGTTCACACCAATGTTGGCACTTCGAGAAGGAGGCATGACTATTCCAGAAGCTGGCAAGGAAGAGGACTGGCTCCAAGAACAATTGCCCTACATTGATAGCATGAGAGTCAAAGGGATTGAGGGTTTTGCTGGGTTGTATAATGACGCTAAAAATAGTGAGAAATGAGCTGAAACTGGTAATTGGATCTGGAGTTTGTTTCATATTTGTTTGGGGACCCTGTCGTGTCTAGATCAGGTTTTGACTGTCATGAATATACTGTCTAGTGAGTTACAGACAAGCCGGGCTCTAAGCTTGGGGATCTAGAATAAAACAACGTAAGACTTCTGTCTGAATAGCACAAACTGATATAGTCGCTTCGACTCTTACGCATCTCGCGGGGATTTCTGCTGATACCCTGGGAGGTGATACCCTATAGGGCTGTGAGGCAAGGACAACAGATGGAATTTACCTATCAATTAAGCTTCTTTCGTCTCGTCCTGTCGATATGAGGTCCACAAAATACGCTTAAATCTTTAATGCTTTAATTCGAAACGTTATGTACGGTAGGGAAGCGAGTTGAAGGAGTAATGTGAGGATAGTAGTGCTGTGTACTCTGCACAACCTATGAAGAATTAGTGCGTTCAGCACTGATACTACGCTAAAGTTAGGTGTTGCAGATGTTATAGCGCAACGACTAACAGTAATAGAGTAATAAAACAGTGCTCTATGGGCTAGACTAGACTCGGTGTTCATATTGAGTCAGTCACGAGTCTTCAACACAACAATTCTACAGATCTGTGAAAGCTGTCTCTCTCATATCCAAATATCCCAACCAGACATGGCTAATGCAAGGGCGAGATGACACGCAGCAAAGCTGAAGCTATTGGCAGGGATACGCGGTAAGAAAGGGGCACTATCCCCAGGAAAGGTAGGCGGTCAAGCTCGGCATCTCGAATATTGCCAAAACTTTAACAAATCTGTATCTTCTGGGTTGCATTGCATCTCACTATAACAGTGTCTCTCACATCAACTTATAAGCTTCTCTTTTTAATCATGCTTTTTGTCATTCATTAACAAATGTAATAAATTCAAACCCCATCTTCCTTCACGAATCATTGAGTCTACCCCTTCAATGGGTGCTCAATTGCACTCGTCGCTCATCCCCAATTGAGTAAAACCTCAACGTCATCGGAGCCATTGACACCATGTCTTATCGAATACCTATCGGTCCAACAGCTGGCCAGCATTTCCTCGATCCGTGGACTCATGGAATTGGCATCATGCGTGATGTCTGCTCGCGCTGGTCAGAGCTTGACATCACTCAAATTGGGTCTCTTATTGCTATAGCTGGCACTGTTCCTACAGCCTGGAGATTTCTGAACACTTTGTGGCACGAAGCTTACGGAACGATACGACGCTTCTTTCTTGCGTCTGTCACAGTCCCCGGTGGTGATCCTCTGAATAGAAGTGTTGTGAAGTGGATCATGGCGAATCGCGAACGACATTATCGTTCATTCCATGGACGAACTGATGTCGGACAAAATGGTGACCGCGCAGCTGCTCTGAAAAAGACTCGACACTCGATTCAGTACTCACCCCATTGGAACACGAGATGGCTTTTCTGGGGTGGAAATTTGTTCCTTGTTACTAGACGCGTCGATGATTTCAGCTCCTCACTATCGGATCCCAGTTATGACGGCATTGGGGGCGAGGAAATCACCGTGAGCTGTTTCGGCTGGTCGGCTGAGCCCATCAAATCGTTCATTGAATCTTGTCGCGAATACTCAGACCGACAAACTCAATTCTTCGTCATTATCTACGCGCGGGATCGATATGGGCTGTCATGGAAGCCCAAAGCTCGCAAGCCAATCCGGTATCTGGAGACTGTTCACTTTGACAATGAAACCAAACAAGACCTTCTTGGGGATATTCGCAACTATTTGGACCCCAAGACGCAGAAACGGTATCAGAGTCGAAGTATGCCTTATCGACGCGGTTATCTCTTTTACGGACCCCCAGGAACTGGAAAGTCGTCTTTGTCAGTTGCCATAGCAGGCGAGTTCGGTTTAGATCTTTATGAGGTCAAGATTCCCAGTGTTGCAACAGATGCAGACCTTGAACAAATGTTTCAAGAGATTCCACCACGCTGCGTTGTGCTGCTAGAGGATATCGACGCCGTGTGGACAGACCGCTCCAACTCCGACAGTGGGCAAGAAAACAGCTCTGCGCCAAACTGTACTTTATCTGGACTCTTGAACGTCCTAGATGGAGTAGGTTCCGTGGAAGGGCGAATTATTATAATGACGACAAATCACCCCGAGCAACTCGACAGTGCCCTTGTTAGACCAGGCCGGGTTGACATGAAAGTGTTATTAGGCAACATCAGTCGCAAGTCAGCAGAAGAAATGTTTATTCGCATGTTCTCTCCCGACTTGGGATGTACAGCACATCTGGACATGGACGAGATTAAAGAGTTGGCGGCCCAGTTCGCCAAGGAGGTTCCAGACGATACGTTTACACCATCACTATTGCAGGGCTTCTTCCAATTGCATCTTGAGAGCCCTCACGATGCGGCATCAAGTATAGGAGCTTGGGTCAAGAAAGAGCTTGAGAGGAGCTCTGAAAAGGAGTTCGAGGTTATTACGGGGAAAAGAAGAGTCTAACGCTCAGGTAATCAGTGTAAATTACGCATATGCAAAGTTGGAATAGGGTATCGGAAAGGGTTTGGTTGTATTATATATAGGCAATTGGCGCGAGTTATTTATTTGGAATCCGACTGGCATTGTTTGCTTTCCGAACATCAATGGTGAAGATAGGTATGATAAAGAATAATAATAGTTGAAATGGTATCTAAAGATGAAATCTATAATCTATGAGTCAAGAAAACGCTCAAACAAGTATCAGTACACTCTAGTCTAACATCGCCCACTCATCTTCTTCTTCCATACTTGATGCCCTTCGTCTTCAATTATGTCGCTTCTAGCAAGCTCCGCCACCGCCGCCGCCTCCATCACAACCACCGCTTCCTCCTCCGCCGCCGTCACCACCACTGCCGCCCCATGCATCCGCCCAGATACCTGCCGCGTTGCCAACAGCTGATCCCATGTGATCATATTTGCGTTGCTTCTTGTACTTCTTTGAGTACCCGTGCTTGTCGTATTTGTTTGAGTAGCCCATTGCGGGTTGAGGGTAGTAGTCGTACACCATTGGTTGCTTCTTCTTTCTGAAAAATGGTAGACACATTTTGGTGGTTGTGTATTTATTGCACTGATTGTAGTGCTGTAGGTAGTTGTGTGTTGGTTTGTAAAACAGTGTCTTTGTTGTCAATGTGGTTTTATGTTTGGGTAGATTGAGTTTGATAAAGAATTGCCATTCACGTTTGAATTAAATGGTTGAGTTGGGCAAGAGTCGTTGGTATGTCTCTGACTCTTTGTCTGACTGTTGAATCTTTGTGATGATGATGATGATGATAGAGTATTCAGAGTGGAAATGTCCATCTATATATACAGCACAACATCGGCATGCGATCAGCCTTGAGAAGTTCACATGACGTGATGATGGTAACCTCACTAGTTTCAAACCCAAGGCTGAGCTCTCGCATTCGCACATCCAACGTTCTTCCAGAAGGCATTTAGCGTCATAATTCAACTCATCAGCCGCTAATTGGACATCACGACGACACAGCTGAGCGGGCTGTGTAGCCTAATACAGGGGAAAATTGGACCATCGCTCTATCGTTACCGGATCTGGTCTAGTAGTCTGTCAGCCCTGCTCGATGAGTCTGCAGATCATTGCCATATTAGGGGGCAATGTAGCGATGATCGACACGCCATGGGGATGTTCACTGCCCTTTGAGATCATTATTGTTGGGAGCTTCGCTGCTGCGCCAGAGACTACAGGTTAGCCGTTCATTTGTCCTAGAAAAGTAATGATTGGGCGAAATTAGGGTCTGGTAAGATGACGGAAAACCAGTTGGCGTGGTCAAATACAGTCGAGGAGCAACGGCTTTTTATACTACCGGCTAGATCTTATTTAACACCAGTCCATAATTTAGTAGTAAGCGACTTGTTCTCCAATTTTCCAACTCATGAAACACAATGGTTGATCTGATCTGATGCAGGCACTCTCTGACCCGAGACACCTCAAACCCATCAATAGTCAGTGAATACACTCTTCTCACCCGCATCGATACGAGCCCAAGCTTCAGTTAGGAATTCTTCAGGCTGAGTAAACTTAAAGTCAGGCAACAGCTTATTCCACTCATCAGAAACCTGAAACGCGCCATCCTTATATCCAAGCATTAGACACCTCAACATCTCGGGCGCACGCTCTTTGCGAATGGCGACGGGAATAGATGGATGCTCTGGCACTGGGCACCACGAAGCCTTGACTTCGCCAGCGAGGAGATCCTCCTTCTTGAGGTGTTCGACAGTAAATGGTTTACCTAGAAAAAATCAGTACAAGTCTTTGATAGTCTATGGAATGGAATACCTCTGATTTTCTCTCCAAGTGCCACTAGACCATTCATTGTGATGTCTGCGCCCTTGATACCACTGACAACGGGCCATTCTCCTTCATACTCCAGAGCCAGAGCAGTGACCTTGGCCGCATCCTGTGCTGTGGTGAGAGAGAAGACAACGTCGCCGTCATCGATGACGAGAGCACGACAGGCATTGAAGTTGATGATCGGTTCAAACATGGTGATATGCTTGGATGAATTGTACGGGTAAGTCATGTAGTTGGCGTAGAGTCCGTACTGAAAGAGCGTGTACTCGATGACCTGAGGATCTCTGATTAGCTACTCCATATAGGACGGACGTAAAAAGGTCACCTTTTTATCCTTGTTGATCTCGGCCAAATGCTCCCGAGCCACTCGCTTAAAGTCATACCAGGGAAACTTGTCGAGTTTAGAGCTTGATCAAATTAGTACTCGTACTGACTTTGAGAATCAGATACTCACGATGCCCATTCGCTAGGTGCGAAGCGCTTCACACCAGCGCGGACTGCAGCGTCAATCAAGTTTATTTGCCCTCGGGTTCCAGCCTCAACCGCTCCCGGCGAGACAGACATGAATGATAGGACAGTACGGACACCTTCCAAGAGCTTCACTAGCTGATCGACGTCTTGGTAGTCTGCCTTGAACCATTTGACTCCTGGTGCGATTTCTTTTTCGGGAGCGTCCTAAGTGCGTGAGCAGTGGTCATCTTGTCTTGGGTGTAGTCTCTAACCTTTGTTGAGAAAATAATGATCTCGTGCTTGTTTCTGACTAGAAGCGCTTCGAGAAGTTCCCGGCCCACGTCTGCGATGTATGTAAGTAACAGACGCTGGATACAATGTTCTTTTGCTGTAAAACATACTTCCGGACCCTCCAGCGAGTACGATTTTGACCATCTTGAACCTGAGTTTAAGGTATTTGTTTTAAATATGTTGTAAGAGTAAATGTTGGACTGAAATGAATGATCACTTGGATACCGAACATAGTCAATCTTAAATAGTCCATTGTGATGGTTTGGTCCGCCATTCTCCAGGTCCGATGATTCTGTCCGCCGATGCTATGGACTATCGCTTACATACCCCAGTTCCGACGCTCATCTCCGCTGCATCATTACCCAATCTAGATATCATTGTGCCCGGAGTATTCGTGCTATGTACTCATGTAGTGGATGAAACAAGCGAGTCAAGTCCTTGTGTTGCTCACCCTGGACCCTGAACCTCGAGGGTGATTGATCGACACACACTATACCCGATTAAGCCCAAACATTTGGATGACAAATGAACTTTCCAGGCTCATATGTCCGGGAAATCGGCGGACGAATTATACGAATTCTCTCACCGTCGGCAATCATGACCTGTGTCCTTTCTAAACTGATACCCTAAATTACCTACTCTCTGTAGAATTCCACTATCAAAAATGGGTGACCATATTTCATTGGATGACCATCATTCTTCAACCGCTTTCCGGCTTTCGGAGGACGGATCGGCCCCAGCCCCGAAACGACGGAAACTCCGCAAGGGGACACAGTCATGCTGGGAGTGCAAGCGCCGCAAGGCCAAGTGCATATACTCTGATCACCTTGGAATCTGTGATTCTTGCAAGAGACGTGGCACGGATTGCCTTAGTCAAGATGTCCAACAAAGCCCACCCCCGCTGGGGAGTAACAAGCATGTTGTGGATCGCCTTGGGGAAGTCGAAGCTTTAGTACAGCACTTACTAAAGGCTTCCCGAGATGGGACAAGGTCACATGATGCCCTTGCTTCTACAGAGAGCTTAGGCTCGACAGGGCAAGGCCATCATGATGAAGGAAGAGCTTCTGGTTCACCTACTACCACCACTCAGATCAACATCGACGTCGAAGACCAAGACTTATCTACAGTCAGTCCAATAGCAATCAACTTATGAATTAAATACTAACATAATACAGAATATCCTTCCAACTGTCGCACTAGAATCAGATGAATCACCGTCGCTTCCATCAGACGATGAACACCATGTTCTGTACGACGAGCTTGTTGCTGCTTGGCCCAAATCGAATGACATGAAAATCATCCTAAACCTTCCAGTCGAGCCCTCACAAATTATCCGCGCACTCACTTGTGCACCGTCAAAGAATCAAACCTCATGTCTTCCATCTCCAACCAGCCTTCTTCGCTTACCACCACGCGGATCACATCCCGTCCTCGTGGCACGAAAGATGCTCATCTTGGCTACTTATCTTCAAGGTGTGCCGATAGCATCAGAAAAACACCTTGAAAAGCTGAGCGTCAGCTACGAGACAATAATGGATCGGTTGGTCAAAGTTGCACATGACAAGGTCACCTGCAATGATGACCTGGTATCCTCGCTTGAAGGTGTAGAATGTATAATGCTCCATGGTCTGTACACGAACTACAAAGGAGACCTACGTCGATCTTGGTTTGCGGCTCGCCGGGCAGTCACAATCGCCCAGGTGATGGGCGTGAACAAGGGAACCGTCCCGTTCTCTGTTCGAGGCGTTGCCGTTAATGTTAACGACTTATGGTTCCGCCTCATCAACTTTGACAGGTATCTGTGTATGATGCTTGGCCTTCCACAAAGCTCGCCAGATGAACCAATTCCTCTCGTGGAAGAGCTTGAATCGTACGCACCTAATCGGAAATTACAGAATCTCTGCTCCGTCGCTTGTGGAAAGCTCCTAAACCGGAAACCATCAGAGATCTATGACCAGAGCATTACTAAAGAGATTGACAAGATTCTTCGAGATGCTTGTACGTCGATGCCGGCGCAATGGTGGATCATGCCCACTCTTGCATCACATCTAGAACTTGCCGACAGGATCCAGGAGACGCTTCGCTTCAATGACCATTTTATGCAATATCATCTTGTGCTCCAACTACACATGCCTTACATACTGAAAGTTGGTAGTAAAGAGTATTGCGGCTATCACAAGCTTACTGCCATAACAGCAAGTCGAGAAATCTTGACGCGCTTCATCTCGATCCGCACGATACCTCAAACAAGAACGTATTGTCGAGGCACCGACCTAATCGCTTTCATGGCATCTACCGCATTGGCGCTTGGTCACATACTTTGTGATCATCGCAATAAAAGGATCGAAGATAACGGATACCATTTCATTGTTCAACAGCGATTAAGCGATCGAGGTCTGCTAGAGCAGGTGCTATCTATAGCAGAGAACAGAATGAAAGATTCTGATGACGATATTTACAAACGGCTGGCAACACTTCTTCACTACCTTCTTGCTATGGAAGACAATGTCACAGCTGGTGTCCGGTACAGTGTATCATTCGCAGAGGGTGCTATGCAAGATGGGAGCTTGGGGCATCATGTCAAAGCCAATACCGATGGCACCGAGCTAGAAATTCATCTTCCACATTATCCTGTGATACGAATCTTGCGTCACGATCCTGAAGGAAAGGAACCGTTGCCGGCCATGCTAGAGCTCCCTTGGGGGAATGTACCGGTGAATAACAGCGGTACAAGAAGCGCAGATGACAGTGTGACAGGTACTTCTTCTGATATTGACATTGGTGGATCATTGCTGTTTACGGAAGGTCATAGTTCCGAAGGAGGTATCGCAGGTGATGGTGAAGTTCCACACATTCTTTCAGACAGTTCAGTTACAGATACGTGGACGTTGGAGGGTATTGATATGAGCTTTTTGGATGCTTTCACAGATGGGCCTGCTGTAATTTGAGAGATACTGAAATATTCTATAGAGATTAAGCGCTTGATTTATATGATACATAATGAGGTACGCGTTATGATTCTCATTACCCATTACACCGAAGCTTTACGGCAGATTTAAGCTCACACTTAAAAGTGTCAAACGGCAGACAAATTGGTCTGCCACGAAACGAGAAAACGTCATGAGACCAACGTGGTTCTTTGGACTTCAAGTTGACTTCGAGTAGACGGACTTAATAGAATGTATTTTTAATTAAATAAAACCTTAACTAAGATAAGAAAAGTTCTCTTCAGAGTGATAGCCAATGACCATCTAGATCAAGATTGAGATGGCAGTGGTCTCTGGCTGTAGAACAGGATACTCAACAGTGCCTGCAGTCTGTCCCTTGGAATAGTTCTCAAACTCCACTCCAGCGCTCTTGAGATGACTGTAGAAATCGGCAGCAGCCTTCTTGATAGTCTTGCAGTTGAACTTTGTGTTTTCAGTGATAGTACGGTTCTTGTTAACATTGTACAGCGACTTGGCGTAGGTAATCAGGTTGTAGTCTTGCTGGACCTTGTAGCTGAGTAGCTCTGGCAACTGCGCAGCTAGAAGCCAGTCCTTCCACTTCATATCTTCGGTACCAATAGGCAGAGCGGCAGTGAGATCCTTCTCCGTGTAGCCTTGCAGAGCGCTGAGGTCCTTGGGCAGGGGTGTGCAGAGAGCAGGTGGCTTGGCTGGGACGAAGCTGTAGTAATAGTCCTGAAGATAATTGACAGCAGTGTGCTGTGGTGAAGCTGTGTGGATGCACATGGTGACTGCGTCGATGAGCTGTTCGACAGTGGTGATGGTTGGGAAGGTTGGAATCTGGCCATTGGTTTGAATTTCCTTGCACCAGTTGCCAATGTAAGGATCCTTCTGAACGACATGATCCGATGTGTACTGAGACTCAATGACGGTCTTGACAAAGTTGCGGATGATGCCCCAAAGTAGGTACATATCGTTGGCGTAGGGGTAGTTCTTGTACTTGCCACTCTTGTCTCCCTTGATGTCGAAGCCACGCTTCTTGAGATCGTTGGGGATGTACTTGTCCTGAAAGTTGAAGTTCTTGTATGACCAGTCAATCAACTTAAAGGCATTGTTACCCTTGAAGTCGAGAGAAGGGCTTGTGGGTCCAAAGCCAGCGATTCTCGCAATGACACCTGGGACCAGGAGCTTGCGTGCGGCGGCGTTCAATGAAAGGGTTCTAAACCAATGGGGGCTGAGAATCTCGTACAAGAGTTCACCTTCAGGGATAGTTCGGTTTGTTGCGACGATGATGGCTTCCTCGATCATGTGCGTATCAACAAGATGAGTGGCAACCTCGTGTCTCGCCCAGTCAGCTGTTTGGGCAACAGTCTTGGCGTACCTCCAAGGCCAGTCATCCTTCTCAACAATATCACCTGTGTCATCTGGCGAGAGTCTTCGGTTGAAGATGGTGATGGAGCTGTCCAGTGAACCTTTGTAGTCGAGTGTAATAGCCAATGGGTGAAGTCGTCCATCCTCGTGAAGCTGGAAGACAACGACAGAGGCGGCAGCGTATCGACTAGTAGTCTTTCCAGTTGGTGTTGTGCCTTTGAGTTCATACACCGTGTTCTGGAAAGTCTGTTCATTGGAAAGACCGGTAGCTTCTCTGAAGTAGGAATAGTCTTGGATAAGGATGTCCTTTCCACCCTCGAGAATTGCCTTGACTTTGTCGAGACCTTGCTTTTGGGCTTCGCTGATATAAGCCTTGATCTTCTCCTGGGGAGCAGTCTCGATTGTGCTAGGGTTGACACCGCTGAAGTGCTGCTGGGCGAACCGGGCGTCCGAGTACCAGTCGTCATACTCGCCGATATTACGGCCCTTCATAATATCCGCGGCCTTGTTGAGGTTATCCTGGTTGGAGGCGTCGCCATCAGTCTTTGGGAACTGAGCCTTGTTGAACTTCTCAACGTCGGCGAGAGTAGGCCCCTTGTAGGGAGTATTCTCGTGGTCGATATCCTTGGGGATAATGAAAGAAACTGCCTGTGCAATCTTGGCTACAAAGGCCGTTTCTTGCATGTCAAAGATCTGTCCAACTCCCTCCGATCTAGCGGAGCCCGGCTTGCTTTGTCGCTCGTCTGCAGGGAGGTTCGCTTCATCATTACCATCAACTTTCAAGTGAGGAGGATAGCCGTCAGTTCCGTCACTCCATTGATAGATGCGTTTCTTCAAGTCAAGCTCCCTTTTGACAGGAAAGATTGGCTCATAGCCGCACTTGTCGAAATGGGACACAGCACTATGAAGTTGTTAGCAGATTGAGGTAAACTGCAAGATTCAGGCTTCCATACGCATCTTCCAGAATGCTGTAGATCTCAGTCAAAGCCAGTCTGGTACCCTTGTAGGATCCCTTCTTGAGACCTTCGTCCGCAACAAGTTCTCCGTCAAGAGTTCCGTTTTCATTAGTGCTGAGTGCAATACCTTGCTTGAGAAGCTCATTAAGAAAGACACCCTTGTCCCAGAACTCAAGAGGATCATGGTCGATGTTGTGCTCGAGTCCAGAGCTCAGGATCGAGTCCAGCTTGGATTTGGGTGGGACAACGTGACTGGCAACTGCAGACATGGTGTAAGAGTTCGCTCAATAACAAGTGTATGAGAGAAGGTATAAAGGGATTAAACGGATGGGATGAGTTGAAGAATAGATATTTGAGATAACCTGTGATGGTTGCAGCCTCTATATATTATAAATTCTGATGCAGACCCTGGTTCTTTGATTGCATAAAGGCAACTTAGATTCCAGTGTTCGAGGATGAACAGCCCTCGGCAGATGTCATCTTGACAGGGAAAGACATTACAATCTCGGTGTCACTAACTAAGCACGTGGATAACACGAGATACTCCCTTCAGAACCAAGTAACCAAGTACAAACCGTTTAGGCGCCTTTGACTATCGACAAGAATGCAGTGCAACTATTGAAACATGCATTTCAGCCCGCCATAGGTCATAAAACGTCTCTGGAATCAGCCAACCACAGGTAGGATATTCCGTCAGCCGCAATTGATCTTGTGATATCTCGCAAGATACAGACTTACGTGGAAAGTTGTAGAAGTGACGTTACATAGAGCATTCTCACCAACCCTGTAGAACCCTTGACCCAAGAACTGAGGCTGAGGCAAGGCGTTATTCAATAATGTTCTCCACTATGACGGACATAGCCGATAACACCATTTGGTTGTGGAACAAACGGTTCAGGCAACTCCGATAGAAAGTGATACTGCTGATGTAAGACATGCCACTTCTTACGTCTAGAATGCCCAGGTTATGGAAGAGGGAAGATGAGCAAATCCGGGTTCTGCCTTTGGCTATCACCCACATTAGTCATGGCGCTAAAGACTTTCAAGGCCTCATCCCGGTTTAGTCTCTCCTCAGTGGCTAGCTGGCTAGTGAACTCAATTAGCAATAATGGTATAGAAGCCTTCGTGTGAGACACATACACCAGGTCCACCATATGTGGACATGTTTTGTTCAGAGCCACTTCGAAGGTCCATAAGTTCATGAATGTCTTGTTACTCAATAGCAGAGATACACAGCCCTACGTGGTATGTTTCTTACATGCATGACCACTGTGATGGCAGTCAAAGATGTCGGTGTGAAGACCTACTGAGAATGGACTAACGCGTCCTGCAGTACAACCTCGGTTCGACATATCGTTCGTCAAGCACGGGTAAGCCGACAGAAATCTGACTACGCACTCAGCCCTATTTGTGTATCATGAAAAGACAAACGGTTGATCCAATCACATCATGCGTAATCATAATCACTCTTTTCGTGTATTTCGGCTTCGCTACCAATCCTTGCCGCCGACGCCACCATCACAATTTCGCTTTGCCGTATCCCTGTCAGATACGACAAACTTTTGATCCCTGCTGTATGAGAAAACTTGGCAGAATTTCTGTAGAGCTTCTTCTTTAACAGATTTCCAGTTCATATAATTTTGCTCAAAGAGAGAATTTAAAGTAGGGGCGTCTACTGTGATATGCCTAATGACAATGTGACTTGGGGCTTCACTCTGTGTTCGGAGTAGATGGGGCCGGTGAAGTATCTCCATTATTCTGCCTCAGAGCCGATGAGACTATTGAATCAATCATGGCGAGCTGAAGCCGTAAAGGCAATAATTCAACGGGCGTTACTGCAAGTGTTTTCTCTATGCCGTTCATTAGTCTATATCCCGACGTTGCAGCGACATGACCAAAACTGAGACGTTGTAAGCCTCCATGCAAGGGTTGGTTATTCTAGACTGGTCTACACCATCGTGTATTTACTTGGATATTGAAGCCTAGTCTGACGTGTGTTTGTGGCCAGCTGAAACACATTTGTGCATTATCGGTGTGATTAGTTGCACATATCACATATCTGGATGGAGGCAATGCTCAGCCGCAGGCCGTATCTCATCTGGGCTTACTACCCTTCCTATTTTGGACAACTTGGTCAATTGTTGATAGAATCTACTAGATTTACAGTTCAATTGATTCAACCGCCAGCTTTCTTACCCTTCAGCCTCAGACTGAAATACCTGTCAACTCCGCATCTTGAAGAACATCATAACATTGCTTCCTATCGAGTTACAAGTCATCACATTCCAATTACAAGTCATTCACAATGTCCATCCAAGTCGTTCCTCAAACTACCATTACAGTTGGCCTTACCAATGATGCTACGGACCACAAGTCCCATGCGTGTCTGAATGATGTGTGCCACAAGCCAGAGCCATCGAAAGATGAGTTACCTCAACATTTGGTCACTGCGATGCAGGGAATCTTTGGAAAGCATCCTGGCTATCGAACAAGTGAGTAATCCTAAAATTGTGCTTTAGAACCAAAACTGACTATTGCAAATGATAGCCCATGCCAAAGGTATTCTTGTGGAAGGAAGTTTCACGCCAACAGAGGAAGCTAAGAGTCTTTCCACGGCCGTTCACTTCAACAATGCCTCTACCAAAGTCATCGCTCGCTTTTCAGTTGGTGGTGGCCTGCCTCGTGTCTCTGACGTAGCCGATGGTGCTACTCCCAAAGGTGTCGCCATTCGGTTCCAGATCGATGATCACACACACACAGATCTGATCGCCCACTCCTTTAATGGATTTGCAACCCGAAACGGAGAAGACTTCTTGACCTTCCTCAAACTTTTTGGAATGGATGGGTATACTGAAGCTATGCTCAAGAAGGCCCAGGCTGCAGACGGTGACATCTCCAAAGAAAAGAAAGACTATGATCAAGCTCACGCAGCCTTTGTGACCTTCCTTGGAAACCCCGATCACAAGTCAGCCTTGGTTTTTGTCCAATCTGAAAAGCCCAACCCTCACAACTACGGTACCATCACGTATTACGAGCCCAACACTCACGTTCTTACCAACAAAGACGGCAAAATCACCAATGTCAGGTACCGTCTTGTTCCTGCTGATGGAGAGCACCTATACCCCAACAAGACTCCCGAGGATAAGCAAACGTTAGCAAAGCTTGGGAATGACTACTTGGAGGACGATCTCCGAGAGCGATTCCCGAGCAAACCACTTGTTCTCACTATTCAAGCACACATTGCGGGCCCTGATGATGTCCTGGATGACGCTACCAAGCCGTACACGAGTGAGGAGTACGTTACTGTTGGTAGGTTGGAGATCAACAAGGTCTCGGATGACAACGCTGCTCAACAACAGCATATTTCATTTCATCCGAACCCCGAGAAGGGAGGTATTCAGGGAATCAAGTCTTCAAATGACCCCTTGATTCAAGCGAGAAAGGGTGTCTACTATATTAGCTCGGATCAGCGACGACACGAGACACAGTTGGAGTAGGGCAGTGTATGTAATCAGACAACTGAGATAGATTATGATGAAAGGTAGTAGAACATCTATTTATCTAAGTTTTCCCTTCTCCCTATTTCTGGTTCCATATCTCCTCAGCTTTTTGAATGCTTCTCTGCGAAGTCAGTATACCTTTGAAGAAATTGAGAAGTTTCTGTTATATGAGGCAAAACAGCAGGAAACCAATGAGGAAGACCAGCATAGCAGTATATATCCACCTCAACGCCATCGCTCTTTAGTGCTTCAGCTAGTGCAAAGGCATCATCGCGTAGAGGGTCAACACCGGCACACTGGATGACTGCAACATGTTAGTAACTAACTCATATCATCCGACGACAAAACTTACGTGTAGGGGGAAGACCCTTGAAGGAATCAGCTAGGAGAGGCGAGTGCCTGTAATCTGGCTTGACGTTTGGAGTGTACGCATCGTAAAAGGTCTCGAGGCCCCGTGCACTGAGAATGGCATCGTCACAGTTTTGGACGTAGCTACCATACTCGTACTTGTCCGTTGGAAAGAATTTGGGGTGACATGATGCTGGAAAGTGTAAAGCCTGGGCAATAACGCCGGTGATGCCGTGTTTCAGACATTCCAAAGCGAGTGAAGCAGCCTAAGAAATATCAGTCATTGTAAAAGCTGTAGAGCAAGTGTTACTCACGAGTTGACCACCGGCTGAACCGCCGCTAAGGATGATCCTCTCAGGGTCGACTCCCAACTTGTCTGAATTATTTTTGCACTAAATCCTGTCAGTATGAGAAGTCCTGTAGGTATAAAGTTCCGGCTTAACATACCCAGAGGAGTCCATCGTAACAATCATTGTTTGGAATTGGGAAGGGATGTTCAGGTGCCCTGGTCTCGTCAACAGACTATCCTTGTATACATTCAAGTAAAACTTACTTGCGATAATCGACACTCACAACAACGATATTAGGATTTATCGCTGCATAAACATTCTCAATACCATCGACTTCGTGTCGTCCAAGACACCAGCCTCCTCCATGCATACGATACATCAAAACTGCATTCTTGTTCACCTTGTGCGACTTGTAAACCTTGAGCTCGATTTCGGTACCATCACGGTTAGGTATGTCGATCAATTCTGTAGTGATATCCTTGTATCGATCAGGTCCGCCTGGAGGCATTGCGGCGTCCGGATCGCCCCCCATCATAGTACGAATGGTTGGGATGTCAGGGAGACAATTCATGGCCTCGCGGGCTTTTCGGATCTCGGGCTCTGCTTGTTGGTAGTCGGGTGTAATTTTAGAGTAATGCCCATATTTGGGGAGAGGTGTGAAAGGAGCCATGAGGTCAACATAGTCGCAATTGGTTTTCATGAAACCCATTTTGATTTTTGTGATAGTTATGTTATAGTCTTTAAGTCTTGAAATAATTGATATTGAATTGATTGACAACTTAATTATTGATAACTTTTAAACTTTCTTGGGCTATTTTATACTGTTGCAGTTTTCATAGCTCCAATGTTCTTTTCTTCTCAACCTAGGTTTATTCCATGTTCCGCGGAAGCCGTGACTGACGACGCATGAATCATAATGAGCACTTCCTGTATGAGTCTAGTGGTAAGTTATAACTCGCTTGACGTTTGTAAAGATATCCACATTCTGACTGGGAAGATCCCTGCTTGTTAGGGAGGTACTTACTGTCACACGCAAGTCAGCGCTTCAACTCGGTACTCCCTAATGCATGTTTCAAATACCGGAACTGTCGGTTAAGGTCTTTCCAGAGACGGCAGTTGAATAAAAGCAGTCAAACTCTATTCCTGATAGCCGAATGCGAATTGTTGTATGTTGTGAATTTGGCTTTTCTTAAAATTGAGAAATGATAATAATATATACGGAAAGGCTTTTTATCGTGTGAATAGGTATAGACAGAGTGAGCTGTGGTGAACTTACCATTGAACGTCCAGGTTGATTTTCAGTTTCTTTTTGCACTCTTTTCCATGTAGCCGTCCAGGGTAATCTTGCGCCCATGCTGTGGCCAGTGTTCCTTGAATGATTCGATCTTATTCCATATCTGATAATCTTGGCATAGGGATGGGTTGCTCGCCCGTGATGCAATATTGCGTGTGCAAGGATAACGAGCGTTCGGGAAGTTAGCGAAAGGAAAGGAATACCGGGAGTCGCCTGGTTATTAGCATAGGTGGCTGCCCGAAGCAAAAGAGGCACAAGTTTGTGTCATTTTATGCTATCTGGACCGTACTCTGTGTCTGTTTATTGTTAAATTCTGAAACTTAGGGTTGACGTCTCTTACCTACCAATACCATACATGTAGGAAATTGAACGACGATAGCGCGCTGTCAGAGAGGAGTATGGGTAAGTTAAATTGAACTTCGGATGATATTGATCGAGCTGAACGAATCATAAGTAGCCTTTTCTCTATTAACCAGCAAGCTTAGATGATAGAGGGAAGTGATCAACAAGGAATGACCCGATACCCTGCCTTAGTCTTGACGCCGTCGTCTTTCAATTTTCTAGATGTGTACCCCGGCTGAATGATGATTATTGTTCATGTCTGCCTTGGGAATTTTGGGGCGGTGTATACAAGGTGCAGTACAACATAACATATCAGCCACTCAGCAGCTACTTGGCATCCAGTCTCACATCTGCATAGCCTGCTTAGGTAGTCAGAACAAGTAAGACATTAGAAGAAGAAAAGTTCAACGAGGTGATTAGCTTGCATACTTGTACTTTATCAGGCTGTCATGTTACATTGGGCATTGAGGGGACCATCGATTCATATTATAGTCGAAACTGTTACTATTCTTTCTTCTAACCAATGATAAAAGCGAGCGAAGATTTACAGACCGTTGTATTACCCATATATGGGCAAACCCAAACTGACAAGCTTGTTTCATTTGCGTCAAGTTGCTTGAGAAAAGACGGCTTCATTACCCGTCCATCTCGGTCCGAGGCTTTCGGCTTTTGTTGAGAGACAGTTTCAAACTGGGCCATGTTAGTGGAGGAGCCATACATTAGCGCAGAGAGGCGTCATGCCCGATAGCATTCGGTAGCCATGACTTTCTTATTTCGTGCGACCTCACTGCATTTGTCTGGGAATCAAATTACCGTCTGTCCAAGTGCGGGGGAGTTTCGAATGAACCATGTCATATAGGAATACATAAAAGGACTGACCAGCACCTGACAATACCACCTCCTCTCATCGTAATCCATATAACCATAACTCCTCGTCGTTCATCATGTCTGGAAGCGGCACAAAGACTCTTGACCTCAAGGACAACTACGTCCAGATCATCAATGGCAAAAGCGCCCCTACTCAAAAGACCCACCAGGGTATAAACCCGGCTACCCTCGAAAAGAAGCCCGAAGTTCCTGTCGCCTCCCAAGATGACTTGAATAACGCCGTTGACGCTGCGAAAAAGGCCTTCAAATCTTGGTCCAAGGTCCCTTGGGAGGAGCGACGACAAAAGCTCTTTGCTTTGGCTGATGCTGTTGAGGCACAGAAGAAAGAATTCGCTCAGCTTCTCACCTCAGAGCAAGGCAAGCCTGTAAGTCCAGCCCCTCTCATAGTTTTCAGTTGCTAAATATGACAGGTCGCGCAAGCTAACGGTGAGGCTGATGCCGCTGTTGCTTGGATCAAGGGTCAAGCGAGCCTTGACCTTACCGAAGAAGTCGTTGAGGACAGCGATACTCGAAAGGTCGTCACAAGATACACACCCCTTGGCATTGTCGCTGCCATCGTTCCCTGGAACTTCCCTCTTATGCTTGCTGCTTCCAAAATCGCCCCCGCTCTGTTGACAGGAAACGTCATCATTGTGAAACCCTCGTAAGATCATTATCTCCTCCCATTAAGTTCTAGCTCCTGATACATCGCAGCCCATTCACCCCATACTGTGGGCTAAAGCTCGTTGAACTTGCGCAGCAATTCTTCCCTCCTGGTGTTGTGCAGTCACTCAGCGGAGACGACAACCTTGGACCCTGGATCACTAGTCATCCCGGTATTGACAAGATTAGCTTTACTGGTTCTACACATACTGGAAAGCTGGTCATGCAGAGTGCTGCCAAGACACTGAAGCGTGTGACTCTCGAGCTGTAAGTACTTGTGAGCTATCGAGTTGCACTTCATACTGACACTACTTTAGCGGCGGAAACGACGCTGCAGTTGTCTTTCCAGATGTTGACATCGATGCAGTAGCCGAAAAGGTGAGTCACATCTGGGCCATTGCGATATGGAATAAAATACTAACAGAGCACAGGTCTCAACCTTGGCATTCATGAACTCTGGTCAAATCTGCCTCAACGTCAAACGCATCTACGTTCATGAATCAATCTACGAGAAATTCCGCGACGCCGTTGTCAAGCATGTCAAGAACTACAAGCTTGGCGATGGATCAGAAGAAGTAACCAGTCACGGTCCCGTTCAAAATGAGATGCAGTACAACAGAGTCAAGACATTCTTCGAGGATATCGAGAAGCAAGGATGGAAAGTCGCTACGGGAGGAAAGTTCGATCCCGAGCCTAAGAATGGGTACTACATCACGCCAACTGTGATTGATAACCCACCTGAGGATTCAAGAATCGTTGTCGAGGAACCGTTCGGTAAGTAATTGCCCGTGACTTCCAAACTCGGCATACTAACATGCACTGTAGGCCCCATTCTACCTCTTTTGTCATGGAAGGATGAAGAGGAGGTTATCGAGCGCGCCAACGATACACGGCTTGGCCTGGGTGCTTCGGTCTGGTCCGCCGATCTAGAAACAGCGGAGAGAGTCGCGAAGCAGCTCGATGCGGGAACTGTTTGGGTCAACACTCATTTTGATATCACACCTATGGCACCGTTCGGTGGACACAAAGAGTCCGGTATTGGAGCTGAATGGGGAATAAACGGCCTAAAGGGTATGTGTAATGTGCAGAGCTTGTTCTTGAGCAAGGTCGCTACTTAAGAAGGTTGTAACATAGAGGCGGAAATCAAATTTCTCCTAAGTCTTGGTGTATTAAAACAAATAGACTAAAGGCTATAGTCTAAGTAGCATACGCTGGCCTAATACTTTCGTCTCTTCTCCCCCAGCAGTCAATTCTTCTGATACCCAGGCCTAGGATCGAATTGGCGGGTTGCGGCGCTGATTCTCCATCCGAATCTGCCACAGCGATGTTGGCTGGATCACCTCGCAAGGCAAATCAAGGTGATATATAGAATCACCATGAGACATGATGACCTCTGTGATTCGCTTGTGCGCAGTGGTGCGTAGCTGCACCCCGTGGAACTTTGCAACATTGTTCCATGCATTCATGGCATCCGAGCCAATGTTGAGCTCCCACGTCCCGCGCCAGTTGATCTCGGCATATCTTTCTCCTCTTGTATAGATAAACGCACATGCTATATCCATGTCTCCGGTCCATAGGACAAAGGTCTTCAGATCCGGCATTAACAATGCCATCTTTGCTGTGTCGATAAGAAGACGTTGGACTTCGTCTTGTCGTTGTTCGCCTGCCAACAGAAGTACTGACGTCAGGGCCAGAGATTGCAAATCCGCAGAACCCCATATATTACCTAAATTCTTCAAAAAGTCGCTGACATCAAACAAGAATGAGACAGCCAGCTCTTTGAAACCATTTTGTGTCACGGTGTGCATGGTCCATTCGGCGTGAGAATCCCTCTTGCTCTTGTCGTCTGGTCTGGCTCTAATCATGTCTAAGGTGGGAGGAAATAAATCGACTGGGAAAGTCTGCCCAATGCGTGGGTCAAAATCTTGGAAATAAACCATTTTCGTGAGCGTGCCATGATCGGGTTGGACTAACGCCCAGACGGAACCTAGATAGATCCAGGGGTATTAGCATTATGACCTTTAATAAAAGACTAGAGAAAAAGAGAAAGGGGGGTGGGGGGTATCAGGGATAGAGGTGATTTTCGGCAGAATGAATGCAGTCTTTTAGGAAGGAAGGATCTTAGTAGACAGCGGACTGCAAAAGGAACAGTCCATTGACAGATTTACCTGATATTCTGTGGTAATAATGGCCCTGACTTCCTAGGTCTGAATATGCCTCAGGCCATGACTCGAATACGAACTCCGAAAGCCGCTTAAATGAAATCAGGATTCGCTTTAGTTCGTCGGGAAAGAAAAAACGACGCATTTGTCAACGGATCATGAAGCAAGTCACAGCATTGTTGGGGGGGAATTTGATATAAGTACTCTCAATAGGCCGGGATATCCTCTGCCAGGCCTTGAATGGAGGAGGCTTCACCTGCACGCCATTCTTCCAACCGTGCCGAGAATCATGCCAGGTGCCGGTAATACCCTCTTGGGGGTCGTAAACGGGCGAGTTTCGGTCATAAGCATCGTAGTCGTCGTCCAAGCGGAAGTTCTTGAACCAGTGCTGCGAGTCGCGAGCTGCAACTGCGTTGATCTCCAACGTCAATGGACCTGTTGTTTCCCAGGTACTGAGAATATCGAGGACCTTCTACATAGTTCTGCCCACGATATCGGTGTAAGGTTTTACGGGAGAGTGGCGTGTGTACTTGAGTAGGTCAACCTTGAGATAGATATGCTTCACCAGGTTTCGCTGCAGAACGACTGCCCGGCCGAACTTATTCACACAAGACTGTCCAATTTTTAGCTTAGCCATGTTTCTTGCGCCGATGATGTTATGCCACTCTTGAGACACCGAAGACAGAGCCGCCCAGCCCGGATTCTTCTCATCAACGATGGTATTGAGGATCTTCGAACGAATCTCTGACGGCAGAGACGCCCACTCGAGGAATCCTGAGCTGTTGGTATTCATTTTGTGTTGGTTTGTGTATTTGGTGGTTGGTAGAACTTCAAAGGCAATTTTGCCTTTCGCTTCCCTACGTCAAGTGTCAGAGAAAGTAGGCCACAAAAGCAATCTTATTCTCGCACAATAGAAAAACAATACCTGCTTAACAGCTCACTTCTTCTTCTACCACAACCAAGGAAACATCGGAATCCGACTCTCGGGGGTGTGGTTTAGGATTCGTGGGTTCTTCTAGTTCAAGCCAATGGTCAGAAATGGGCAAGAAGAAAGTGCATGACGACGAGACATAACTCACATGCAATGATAATCTTGCTTAGCTAGGCCGAGAGAACTGAATGACCTGACCTAGGCCAAACGTGAAGTAATCGTATCTGTTTTTATATAATGTAGAAACGACAAAGAATTGGTGTTTAGGTACTCGGTAGAAGAAAGGCTTGCCCCTAAGCTTTAGGATAAACAGCCCTAAACTTACTAATCGCGTCTCCGATGCTTCTTACCTATGGCTGGCAATAACATTCGTGGCTCGCAGTGCTCTGACACTGCCGTTGCCGCGCAGCTGCGTAGGTAGCCGGATATTAAAGATTAACTAAATCCAGGCATTCATACCTACCTATTCTACGTATAAAAAAACGTCATAAGAGGCCTGTATGGAGCACGTGAATTATTACAGCCTGTAAAGGTGTCTGCATATCAGGGTATCAGAGATTAGCTACCTACTAAAAGCATAAGAGACGAAATTAGTAGGTCAGCTTATGCTACTTAGACTCTACCCTTAGGTTATTTATTTTTATACACTATGACTTGATTCAATCCTTAACAACAATGCTGGACGCATGATCATTGTTACGTCGGTGAATCGGCTGTGCTATCAATTAAACGCTGCGCTCTATTGTACATCTAATACCCTCTCATGAACAGTCGTGTATCAATCATTCAATCACAGTATCTCGCTCAGCAGCGTCCACCCATTCGTCGACCTCCCATCATTCCGCCCATTCCGCCGCCCATGCGTCCACCTCCCATGCCTCCTCCCATTCTACGTCCTCCTCCCATGCCTCCCAGGCCGCCGCCCATGCGTCCGCCGCCCATTCCTCCGTGGTGATGGTGGTGAACCTCCTTGACTGGGCGAGCACCCATCATGCCTCCGCTGCTGCCACCGTAGCGACGGTTGTTGCTGCTTCGACCGAAAGGAAGGCACATCTTTTCTGTATGTGATATTTTTGTGGTGTTTGGTAAGAATGTGGTTTAAGGCCAAGTTGTGTATAAGTAGGGCCAATTGATTGTGGTAATTTGTTGTTGGTCGATCTACTCAGTTGATCTTTGTAGTTTCTCGTAGTAGTTATGTCAGAGATGAGTTGTAGTTTTTATTTCTGATGAGACTAATGAATTATAATGTCAAAACTACGGAATAGGCTGTAGTATTTATACTTTCGAAATGTAGGTCATGACATGATTTAACCCGACGTCACCCTCCAATCGAGGTTGAGAAACCTGCTCACACCATATGGCAACTACCGTCATGACGCCACTTAAGAGCAGCCATCACAAGCCTCCAAGCCATAATGGTGAGGCTCAGAACGTTGGCACATGTCATGCTGCCATTGCTGGAGAGGTGTGGCTGCCGTTAGATGCAAACCTTGTTGCAACGCCCAGAAACGCCAAGCCTTGTCCAACGTCACTGCTCTGACTGGCCAAGAAGGGTCTCGGCAGACGCGTAATGATCTTGGTCTTGGCTCATGACGAGCCTATCTTTTCGTTTGTCTAGACCATGGTTTTATGAATGGGCAGTGGAAGTTGGCAAAGGGAACAGAATGCCATTGAGAACATAACCCATTATGTTGAAACTGAACCTAACTCAGGTATTGTCAAGGTCGAACAAAGCTAGAAAGGGGCATCTCAAATGCCAGACCTATCATCCAGGCGGGAATCTATCTCAACAGTCATATAGATGTTCCTCTCACAGTCCTCGTCCATACCAGACAGGCTCTTGTTTTGTAGAATCGAGCTTCATTTCCGTTCCAAAGCCGGATAATCTATGAAATGGGTGCGCTATCCCTATTCCTGACTAGCTGCCATGTTCATCCACTCTCTGCCTGTTAGTTCGTTCCCAGCTTCATACCACTTCCCCTTTTCAAAATCAACACAGAAATGTCTGTACCTTCAGACCAGCGTACTCTCTTTCTAAGACTCCCGGATGAATTAATCCATGAAATCTTCAAACTATGTTATGTATCTGACCACTTCAACCTTGCCCTCACATGCCGTCGTCTCGCCGCTGGCGGAAACGCCACTCTTGAACGCCATAGGGCTGCCTACCGAGAGTACGGCGTCGTCACTGACTGGAAGTACCTGACTATACCTTCTGTTTTGCAGAAAGTCATTACGGATCCATATGTCGCCTGGAATGTTCGCACCATCGAGATATTCGGCACGAGGTACAGCTGGGAGCAATGGGGAGACTTCATGTCAGAGGTGCCATCCACAGTACGAGTCTTTCCTTCCCCAGATCCAGAAGACATACTGTCTTCAACTTTTGGAGATGGCCAGACATATCATCAATTCCAGTGGTGTGAGGCTTTCGAAAAACCGCACTGGTCGGACTTGTCCGACGAAGACTGGGGGGACAGCATAAACTATGCAATATGGGGGACGACAAGACGGGAGCAATATGAAGAGAGCATCATTGGGCAGCACTTATCTACCTACATCGACCTGCTGTTGGAGCATGGGCATTTTGGCCTCGAGGATTATCAAATCGAGCGACTGTCATATCCTCTTCGCTCAGGCAACGACGGTATCCTCAAGGCCCTGCTGATCACGCTATGCCCCCGGCTCAACGTCTTGAAAACTGCCAAAAGCAACGATGAGACAGGTCATAATTGCGACTGGTGGGTTCCCTGTTTCTTTCTCGGCACACTAAACACGTACTGACATATCTTAGGGAATTAATGGAGTGGCTTTCGCAAATTATTACCATGAGTTGGCGACGGGACTCGTGGGCACCAGGCCTCAAGAGTCTACGAGAGGTCTCGGTCGGTATTCCAACTGGACTCTGGTTCGAAGATCGCAATCTATTAGGTGTACACAAACCGCGACACTTTCGAAGTCTGATGCTACTTCCTTGCCTCAAGTCTGTCTACTTTGGAAATATGAATCTTCAAACAATAACCGACTGGGGATCTGAAGACCAGCCTCCGCCACTGGCAGCTCTGACGGGCTGTTCCACTGTTGAGCACGTCTTTCTTGACCAATTCGTCGATAGATATGATATGCAGGACCAGCAGTATACTGCTGAGTCTGTCATGGAGTTTTTGCTCATTCCTAAGAAGCTTAAGACTCTGACTGTTCGTGGCGGCTTGAAACTGCAGTTGTCCAATCCGGCCAACAACCAAGCTCTGTATGTACTCATGCTACATCTGAGCAAAAGCTTAGAACATGCCATAGAGTACAACTGTCGTCTTCGACCGAGTGAAAGCACTTGGGGTTGGTTCGGTAGGACACAGCCGATACGCAGATTGTACTCGGAAGCAACTAAAGTCACTATCAATGCTGTCAACGTCATGGCACTTGATTTTCCACAACTCGCTGCACGCAAAGAAGAAATTGATGAGTGGCGAGGGTCCCGATACCTGTACCAGAGGGCTCATCAAATCCTGCTAAACGTTGAGGTGATTCTGGTTCAAAAGAGCTACCGCGATGACGAGATGATGGATCCAGAAGTGATGGAGAAGCTGGAACGCCTACTTTATCTACTGGTTGAGAATACCGCCCGCAGTGGCGGGAAGCTGAAGGCTATCTTCATCCAGCAACAACCCAACCCTAACAAGGGAAATACGATTGCCGACTTTGACTATTCGAAATTGATCAGCTTGGGCAGGGAGAGGGATATCGATATTCACGTGAAGGAGAACAAGAACGTGCCGTTCTATCAGTATGAGTTTCCTACTCCACCTACCATGTCGTTACTACAAGAGACAGGTACTGCAGATGGTATGTCGGTTTTTGATCCTTTCATGGGTTGCTGGGCTACAAGTTAATGTTGGCCCCTTGAAGGAAAAAGGACCATCCGTTGGTCATTTCATGCTGTTTGGGTCTCGGGCTATTTCTTCTATATGATAGTCTACATCGTAGATCACACAATGTTTATAACTCAATAACAAGTCATCCTTTATTAACCGGTCAGAATAAATACCCGAAATTACCATCCCGAGCCAAAGATTCATTACTCGTTAGCGCACTCTAGCAGCCAATAGTGTCTTGATCACATCCACGTTCGTGATCCTTTTTCTGTGCCGCTTTTTTATCTTAAAACATCTGCTATCCCCGGCCTCAGATGCTTCTACAGACCGCTGACCGACAACAAACTTAATAACTGAACGCTCTTCTTACGTCTCACCAAGATGTCTTCGGCACTCACAACCCCCATATTCATGCCGCCCTTCAAAATTTACGGCCAAAACACGCCAACCGTAACAGTAATATCCGCCAACCCAACCGCCACCACTCTGCAAATCGTCTGCTTGGGGCAAGAATGTGCTAGCACGACTGTCAACAACACCGTCGTCATAGGGCCATGGGCTGACAAGACTGTCGTCAAGGGTGCTGCCTCGACGGGCACGTTTCACTGGATGGTATCTGTGTCCGACTTTGGGGTCAGTTCAATCGAGTGCCTTGTGAGCAGCGGAACAGCAAAGGCTTGTACAACGGCTGCTATAGCGGACGGTGAAAGCTTGATAAATACTGCTACGGGGTTGGAAGACATTACGGAGGCGTTTGAGCTGTCTTTTTCGTCGGTGCCTGTTATTATTACCAAGGGACAAGACTTGCTCGGGTCGTCCCAAGCTACGGCTACTGTTGCGAAAGAGCAAACCTCTGTTGAAACTACAGGGAGTGAGAGTACTGCGAAGGATGGACCTACAGCCACTGGAAGTTCAGCTGATGCTGCTTCGCCGCAAGAAACAAATGGGGCAAGTTCGAGTGCTATTCGAATTATTGGTGCGATGATGATAGCTGCGATCTCATCTGCGATTGTGCAGTTTTAGGAGTGTCCTTTGCGCAACTCCAGGTTTGATATAAGACTAGTCCATTTCCTTACGATGCACGATACTACACATACATTCTCGTTCCCCTTAGAATCTAGACATTATTATAATGTTTCAGCCTTTGTAAGTTAAAATACCTGTCTTTTTGGAGACCTTTCAATTGTGCAATTTGCAAAGTGGTTGGTTACCCGTGAACTGAACCACGTCTTGACTACCACCAAATGTAAAACCTCGTTAG
This sequence comes from Fusarium pseudograminearum CS3096, assembly GCF_000303195.2. NCBI lineage: Eukaryota > Fungi > Ascomycota > Sordariomycetes > Hypocreales > Nectriaceae > Fusarium > Fusarium pseudograminearum. Next base: position 7,261,354 of record NC_031951.1, read on the forward strand.
CTAGTGACGTCAGATATTTTGACCCGGCATTGTGAAATTGCAGTTAATCTTCAGTTTTATTTCTTGCCTTGACTTTCGAACAAAAGAAAACCACATCAAATAAACCCAAACTGCGACGTGCGCAACTTTCTCTTATTCCCAGTGGCATTACGTCAGCCTACTGATCTCAGCACTGCATAAACCACAAAGGATCCAACTGAACTTACGACTCAGACTTTCCAACAAACACACACAAATAGACAAGAAAAAAAAAGATGTCTTTACAAGATGAAGAACTCGGACAGCAGCTTTATCTGCAAATGCGACAACGACAACAAATTGCACTGAGAGCGCAGCAAATGGCCGCATCGCAACGACAACAGGCAGTAAACCAGATGGGAGGTCAAATGGGAAACACAATGAACCAGATGAACGCAACGAACATTCACCAAATGGGCAGTCCTTTCGACGATATTCCAGTACAAGCGCCCGAGGATAACAACATCCTCTACCAGAGAAATGTGTCACCAGAAGCCGCCTCTTTCTTCTCTGCCTGCAAAGCCGGCGACATGTTCACCGTCCAGTCAATCGTCACCTCTCAATCTCGCACGCCAGTCTTTCTTCATCGAGGTCTAATAAACGCCCTAGAAAGCGGAAATGTCGACGTCGCACGATACCTGCTCCAGTCTGGAGCACCCATCTCACGACAAACACCAGAAATTGTTCTCAAAGCCCCAGCCGACCGGCAAATCGCCCTCTTCGAGGCTCTCGCCGAGCACGGCTGGACTGTCAATACACCATCTTACTACGGCGAGGTTCTCCTCACAAGACTCATCAGGTCCAACAACGAACATCTCATCGACTGGTTCCTCGCGCAAGGCGCAAACCCCAACCTAGGCCGCCAGCACGATCAACGCGATCGTCTAGGCGGACCAGACACAAACTCGTGCCAGGCGCTGGAGCTGGCAGCCTCGCATGGCAGTGTCGACTTGGTGCAGAAGCTTCTAAATGCCGGCGCTGAAATCACCAACGGGGCCCCGCTGTACTACGCAGCAGGTGCTTTGCCTGAAGGTGCAAACCCTCATGCTGGACGCGTCATGCCGACCCGGGAATTCGACATTTCCAGAATACCCGTAATGCAACTGCTGGCGGAAAAGGGCGCCGGGATTAACGACAAGCTCGAGACGCGCCATATGGTGCCGATGTATCCGATCGTGAATGCCGTTTGGGCGGGCGCTGTTGAGAGAGTCAAGTGGCTCTTGGACCAGGGGGCAGATCCTGATCAGAACGGGCCTTATGGCAGTGCTAAAGACTACGCTCGCAGGTTGGGCAGCGACGAGATGAAACAAGCGCTGGGACTTCCGTAGGTTTGATTACCTTAGTACCTAGGTAGTGGCTAAATTAGAAACTTGAATTGGAGTGCAAAATGTCCCAATGCATTGGTGCATGTATGTACTTACATTGACTTGAGCCTTCTATTTCCTCAAGGCATCCACTGGCCAGTGTATTGTTATCTTTTACAATCAATTAACGCAGTGAATATCCCATGTTTTTGCATCGTCACCTCTTCACGATAAAACAAACTTTCTTGATCTCTTTCTTTTATTTTCCACTTGGTTCTTGGCTTCTATGGGTCGGAAGATTTATGGCGTGCCATTCTGAAACGCAGAAGGATCAGGGCTGATTAGATACTGCAAGCCCGCTAAAAAGCAATCCTTTTAGTGGATATCATCGCTGGAAACAGACATCGTTTAGCACGCCTGGCACGGCACTTGTCGATTTCTCCCACGCGCGACGATTCATTCGAGTTTCTTTGCTAACCACAGGTGGCTCTTTGCCTTTTGCACTCTTTTAATTTCTATGATAAGTATTCATTTTTCGTTGATCTACTATTCCATGAACCACTTCCACAGTCATTCCTGAGGATGTCGGGACAACTGCCCCTCCTTCCAGAGAGAAGGATCACGGCACTTTAAGTGAGGAAGAGGACTCGCCTGCGATTACACTCGGTATTGTTCCAGACTGCTTCCCTTATCATCGTCATCAACAAGTGGACGGATGACCTCGAGTCTCTCAAGGACTAAAGGATAACACTGGTGTGAGTAAGTGTGGTACGGGTTGTATGTCAAAGCCGACCTACAGCCAACTACCGTGACAACTGTAACGAGAGACATCAGGAGACTGACTCGACTGGTCACTAACATATTCACATACAATTTGCTTACAATATGTTCCTGAAATAATACTATACTACATAACATTCATTCATCGGGACTATGACTCAGGACATTGTCGAACTCTTAAGCTTGACGCCAACATTTATGTTACCCACTGAGTCTGTATGTCAAATACGCGTACTTTGTAATGTCGTTGCACCGCAGGGTTCGCTAATTTAAGCTTAAATTCCCACAATACCAACCACTAATTCATTATGTGAGCGTATCAAATACGGCTCGCCCGAAACAAGCCACTGCACATACCTTACAGCAACTCAAAAGAACCTCGTATGTTCGTCATTTGGAGGGACTTGACCGCCTCGTGATCATGAACAAGCGCTCAGCCAGAGCAAAAATGCAGGGATTCTTTAAGGCTGTGCTTAAAATTCAGGGACCAACTTGGGGCGGTGCAGGCTGTCAATCAGGCCTCCTTATAGGCTGCTAAAGATCGTCATAGCCCCTCGGACCCGGTTTTTAAGCAGGTACGCGTGGTCAAGGTTTACTGCGGAAAAATGAACGCGGTCATTTAAATGCTCTCGACCTGCCCTGCAATTCCATCTCGGTATCATCTCAACTACCACAACATACCTATTACCTGACTACAGAAACATCAGCATCATTATAGTCCTAATTTAAAATACCTACTACACCTACTCGCTCACACACACAAACACACACTCTCAAACCCTACAAGTTCCAATGTGCTGCTTCAACCTCTTCTCAAAACACGACGAGAAGGATGACTTACCACCACCAAGACCAACAAATATTGGTCGCAGAACACCAGAAGCCACATCCAGACTCCAAGGAAGCAAGTTCTCCAGCGACGCCAGCAGAAGATCATCAACAGACATTCACAAGTACGGTCACGGCTCTGGCAATGGATCATTAGGTGTTGGAGGACCACATGGCGGGCCACACGGTGGTATATACGGCGGAGTGAATGGAGGCATTTACTCTGGTGTCGGTGGAGGTCCAAACGGAGGAGTCAATGGCGGTGTTTACGGCGGTGTTTCGGGGACCACGAGTGGTGGTGGACTTGCACCTGGTGGCATGGGAACATCGCCTGGTGGAGGATACGGGTATTTGTGATGGAATTATCATGATTAATGTGTTTACGTTTGGCGTTTCGAGTGGATAGAGGCGTTTTGTCGTGGGTTTTTCTGAGAGCTTTGCATCGCGTTAGGTGAACAATACCTCGCCTGATGTTTTATATAAGTAATGTTATGAATGCTTCCATGAACTACCCATCTACAAGGTCTCATTTTTTCCCCCAATCGGCATTTGTGCAAGGTTAAGCTGCATACCAGGTCCTCAAGAGAAACAATAAATATTGCCGCTGAGTCTGAAGGATAAACATGATCCGAGGTATGGGTACCCAGACGATTAAGACAACCCATTTTCTGAACCCTACCTCCAAACGCTAATATCAGAATGAGATTTTCATCAACCCTTTACTTAATAAGCCCAGGGGCTTAGGAACTCTCGTCTCGAATTCGACGAATGTCTCCAAGTGACAGGTATCAGGACGGCCTGCTTAAAATTGCTATACATTCTACTTCAGTCTCATCTTGCATTGACTTAATCTTCCTTGGAATTCCTGTAACTCACCACCAACATAACAAATCTTGCACTCCGAATCAGAACACCCGACTAAGAACGCGAGCGTGTTGTTGTGGGATGGAAATGATGGAAAAGGATGTGTTGGCCAATTATCCTCCCCAATTTTCATCATCGTTTAGTTTTTCACTGGCTGCATAAAGATGAACAACGGATAGCAACTGAGTTGAAGAAAAAGACGATGTTAAAGTCCCAGAGGAGGAGCCTCTTCTACTACCGGTACTTATCTCTTAGTCTAGGTTCAGGCTAGAACCACGTTTGTTAGTCATTTCATAACGCTTTATGGAATCCTCCATGATATATTTTTATATCAGAAAACTTAGGACTTAAATCCATCAGAAGCATTAGACACTAATCAATTACTCGCATGTATGCTTTTACAAGGTTGTCTATTTTTAAATCTTGACACTGATGAAACGCTTCAGTAATGGCTTATGAATCATCACGTGACTGTCAAGTTATCGGGGACTAGATCAAAACAGCGACTTCATACAAGATCCAGACCTCGGGCATTTCGGCTACTAACTTAACCTCCTGAGACCCCTTATAGACCCCGAACCACAATTGAGACGCAATAAGCACGGTACTGCCGAACAATGGAGGCTCCAGTGGAGAAACCCCAACAGCATCAGGTCGCATGCTTTAGTTGTCGCGCTTCTAGACAAAAATGCGACCGGCAAGAACCCTGGTGAGTATTTGGTAGACACCAGACTTGGTCCGCCCCGGCAGTTGCTAATACTTTTCTCTTCAGTTCTCGCTGTATTTCCCATGATCGTGTTTGCAAGTACCCTGCTCGATCTAACCGTGGTCGTAAGCATGGAAGTACAAAGTTAGTTTCACTCAACTAGGTATCCAAACACTCATCTTATCCTAACCACCATCACAGCAAGCCCGACAGTGTAGAAAAACTCCTTTCACGCATCGAGGAAAGCGGTGCCAAAGACGAAATTATCGCTGCTCTCCTTGGAACAGGTCTTCCAAGCCCAAACAGGACTGTCTCCGTCAGAGGAACGCCGTGGACGCAAGCACAGTCTTCTACTGACAGTCGCGCGACATCCCAGCCCGCTCACCCTGATTCACCGACTGAGGATGACGAATACAACCACCCCGAAGATCTGATCTCACCTCTTAGCATCGTTACGACTGCTATCGCGACAAATACGTCTATTCAGTGCGAGAGACTGCGATCTCAGATGCCGATGCAGCCTGGTGTGAGGGAGGCCATCATGGCACCTATAAAAGAACGGCTCGGTGCTTATTTCTGTGAGTCGAGACAAGTATCTATAATACCTTTCCTTGGATCATTCTAACTTTTGGAAGCATCACACAGAGCGCAGCAAAAGGACTGGGATGTTTTGGCCGCTCAGGCAGTTGACTGTCCTTTCAAGCTGGAAAAGGGTACTTGTGATCCGCTTGCTTCTCGATTGATCGATGACAGCGATGCAACTGTATACTTTCAACTGTAAGTCAGCCTCTTTTATACTCACCGCGCATCAAAATCTGACTATTTCTAGTTTCTTCTCAACTCGCAATCCATTAGTAGGCCTTCTTGACGCCACACTACATACAGTCGACTATGTCTACGCGAGTTCATTCACTCTATTCTCTGTCATTTGCGCTCTCGGATGCGCCATGTCAGCTCGCCCTCGAGATAGAGCCATCTACCCTGTTCTGATGAACCTGGCCAGTGGAAACGTCAAGTGGTCCATCGCCGCTGCGGTAAAGTCTCTTGCAACTATACAAGCCATCGTCAACATGCAGTACTGGACACCCGTATCTCCAACACAAGTAGACGACACTTCATCTATATCCCTTAGTTATGTGAGTGGAAATCCGTATTATCACTTGACACTTCAAAATACTGACCGATCCAGGCAATGCAACTAGCCAGAGAAATGGGAATCAGCAGATCAGAAGTCATAAGAGAATACGTCAATGCGGAATGCGAGAGTTCACCATCTGAAAACAAAGGACGATGTATCCGCAACTTTGAAAGAACATGGCTTCGAACTCTAATTGCAGACAAAGGATTCGGTATCATGAATGGCAAGTTACATTCTGTCAACTGGAAAGAGATTCCCAGTTCTGCAGCACAGTGGTGGAAGGCTCCGTTGGCTGAACCGACGGATCGTATGCTGAGTGGTATCATTGAAATTAGAAGGCTACTAGTAAGTCACCCCCGCTCTATCAAAATTCTATAACTAACTGTGAATAGCTGAGTCAAGTAGACAAACGAAAACAAGCAAACTCGACCACGTCCTCCATAGTGGAATGGCACAAAGAATCATACGACGCTTTAACACAACTGCGCAACGAACGTTGTATAAAAGATGACTCACCATCTGCCCAGTTACTCCCTGTCCTGGCATTTTATATGGACCACAGTATTCTAGTCCTCAACGCCCAAGCCCTTCGAGATTTGGCTGCAGCAGAGGATAACACCTCTCCTTCGTCATCAGAAGCTCTTCTAGATATCGAGAGAAAATCGATCGAGGTGGCAAGTCGTGTGCTGGACCTGTTGAGTTTGGATAAAACAATTATTGAACTTGCTCTTGGATTCCAGAATAACCAGTATCTCATGATTTGCCACGTCATGACCGAGGTTCTACGCGTAAGTCTTTACATCTTGAAGAACTCATTCACGTCGCTAACTTTTACAAACAGGCTATCAAAAGAGGCGCTCTCACGCCCGAAGAAAACTCTGCTGCCGCAGGAAAAGTCATCGGTGTGATTCCTTTGCTCGATCAGATCGTGCAACTCCTCCCCGCAACGTCAGCAGCTCATCTCTACTTTGATCTCGCCCGCTTCTTCGCGTGTCAGATTGACTCGTTGATGGGAGCGCCGGATTTACAGGAGATGCGCGAGACTATTGATACAGGAATGTTTACAGATGATTGGTTCAAGGCTATGGATACAGGAATGCCGGATGTTTATACGCTTTTGGACATGGGATATCTTGGGATGGATCAGCCGATGATGGATACTGACGACTTTATGGCGTTGAATGATTTTAACAGTATTACTTAGAACAATTTCATAAGCTAGGGGAATTAATTTACAGCGGGCCATTTCTTCATCACAAAAGACAAAAAGATACAAGGGAAGAGACTCTTATGATAGCTACCTCTTGTTTGTATTGCACCTCATAAGAGGAAGATCTGGTACTCATCTGCCAATACAAGACTCAAACTACCACATTGTATGAAAGAAACACCAAAATGTCATGAACTATACCAAGCAAGCTCGGTAAACTAACTACCCTGGTACCAAATACCAACATTGTAATATCGACAAACATGGTAACCAATGTACAATAACTCGTACGTGGGGACAAGATTTAACATCCAAGAGATTTGGTGTCAAGTGTCATCCGCAAATACGCCAGGAGAAGAGACCAACTATTCAAGCTGAGAATACGGGCTGTCGCCTTCCTTGCCCTGTCTGCCTAGATCCTGATAACGTTGCATAGTCGGGTCTTCGTATTCCTTACCCGACAGTAAATAAGGGCGCCCAGAGGCACCGCACAAGGATGTGAATACGCTACAAGACCAGTGCACCTGAATAGCAGTCTTGAAATACTCGACATCCTGTTCCGAAACGACAATGTAGATGAGGTGTCCGGATCGAAGCGGCTCCCCGGACTTGGTAGTGCAGTCATCATTCCAGAAGGTGGGTGGGGGAAAGCCCTTGTCTTGGTGTTCCTGAAGATCATCCATCAGGCCCTGCCAGTCTTTCTCCATGTCAAAGACTTGACCGAATCGGGCTTTTGGTTGGGGCAGCCAGTAAAACTGCAAGGCTACCTCAACATCCCCATTCTCCAGCTTTGTATCTCCATGATACTTGAATGTGCAGAATCCAGTTGAGAGATAGTCGTAGAGGATGGGGTCAATGCAGAGCATGTTCCATGCTTTGTGAGATCCTCCCAGTTTGTGTTTGTCGCAGAAGGGGTTTGGTTTGTGCTTTGCCGCAAAGATGGAGCCCATGAAAAAGGTGCCTGACCACGCAAGATTTCCCGTGATGTCGTTTTGTTCGACGGTAGCGTTAAGAGTGGTAGGGAAAAACCAAAACACATCAGGGTTGGCGCGTCCAGTTACCGCACAAACTTCCCCGTCACGCTTGCGGCACTTGGTCTCCTCGTCCTCGTCGTAGGGATAGTCTTGGAGATGAGGATCGGTTTCAAAGCGCGCGTAATAATCCAGCGCTCGAATTTCTGCTTTGAGGGTCTCGTCATCCACGACAGCGTCTGGGTGGCTGTCCAGTCTCTCAGGCAAAGACAGGATCCAGGCTGGGTCCTGGAAGTTTTCGGAGTCTAGATGAAGCATGTCTGTACATAGTCGAGTGGTTAGCTGTGTGCAGCCCAAGATGAATAGGGATGTGGTCTTACAGTGCTTGCAGAATGCGTCATTACTAAGCAGTGTGCTGTGCAGCTGGGCTGGGTTATTACGCCACCCGTAAGACTTGGGATCAAGAGATAGATAATCATCAATGTAGACATTATCATTGAGAATCATAGCGGCGACGTATTCGGTGCGCAGACGGAAATCATGGAACAATTTTCGAATGTGTGCCTCAGTCCGCTGGGCATACGTGCGGCGCAACTCAAAATCAGTGAGAGAGAAGAGGGGTTCGGGATCCCTGAAGAGGGCGCGCACCATGTGCTGCGAAGAAGTAGTCATGTTGTAAGCGTAAGAGAATGTTGGTAGGTTGCGGATGAGACTCGTCTTGTTGCGTGTCTGTCTGTGTTTATATTAGTACCAAGGTAATAAATTGACGATGGACAAGGTTGGGCAGAAAGGTTAATAAACTCACGTAAGGTAAAGCTACTTTACTGCCTGGAGAAAAGCTAGCTGGGCACAATAGAAAGAGAGAAAAAAAGTAAAAGTAAAAGTAAAAGTCAAATTTGCTGTACATTCATCTCCAGCTCGGATTCAGCCACTGAGTAGCAAAGATGAGATCAATACAGGCCCAGTGCAATCAGGCAAGGAAATGGAGACGGATGAAATGGGGACTGTGGAATGTGCGGAGCAAGGTTCTCTTTTCCGTCACGACTTAGGTAGAAAAAGAAAAAAAAACTTGGTCATTAGCCATGAGCTTTCACTTTGCGCTTGTGCTTGTGCTTGTGCTTGTGTAACATGTGATGTGTGATGTGTGTATGTGGGGAAGCGAAGCGGCGGAAAGTTGGCCGTACGTTTCCACCAAATTTATCAACGTCCGCGTGCTGTCAGAGATGGGCAAGGTAAATAACTGCTGACCAGCTGTTGAGTTATAGAAAAGAAGGATCTTGACAATAAAAAGGCCAGGGTTTTGCATTAGCCTGGCGCAGACGTTGATAAATTTCGGAGAGATAGAGGTACGGTGCCAAGCTGACAGGGGAGGGGTTGCTAGACCACTCGCGCGCGTCAAGCATTACGCGTTTATCGCGGCAAACGGCAGACGACCAGCATGCATGTACATCCATACAGCGAGTCGACAAGAGAGTTTTATGCAAGGAGGCTACATTTATGGATAGATACAGTCACCAACATGCCTCCGCCTATGCCTGTGCTTGCTTACTGTTGAATCGGTCCCCGGTTTGATGGTGATTCAGTCCTATTCTTGGTGGTGATTCAGTCCCATTCTCGGTGGTGATTCAGTCTACCGTTGCAGCCCATTCTAGACAACTCCTGCTCGGCCAACTTGGTTGTTAGTTGAACCGTTTCGCAATAAATTACGGTAAAAAAGGAGTGGCAGAGGGCGTAGCTAAAGGGCCAGGCGATGCAAACGCAACACAATGCGCAGTGCCGAACTAATATCAGCCAGTCATTCCGAGCCAACGAATTATTCGACAGATAGCCAGTTACCTAAAACAAAAGATTATTATCCGAAATTGCATCCGTGACTCGAAATCCAAGTCATCTTTGTGTTTTCAAGCCAATAGATGGCTAGCCAGCCTGTGTTATATGCAAGAAGGATAAGGGCATTGCTACATTCTAGCAAATCGTAAGCTTTAGTCGAGTCCTTAGGCTGCCCGCGCTTTTCCAAGTGGGCCAACGCTGTAATGTACGTGGATAGCATTGGAAATCAATGCCTGTTTATTTCTGCCATGGTGTTGTGGTGATTCACTGCCCTAGGTACCCCTTGGCACTGCGTGACACTGCGTGGCATAGGTAGAAAGCAACCTCCCAATTTTCTATCTGATCTTGACAGTAAGTCACCACAAATTCTTCCTTTCCACCTTACCTACCTAGTATCTAGATTCTTCCACCATACATACCTCAACACAACAGCCAGCGAGAGACGCAACAAAACAAAACCACATCTATTGGCCCGGCACTGAATCACAAACGATCTATTGACCAGATCCACTGGTTACAGTGAATCACCGACTAACTATTGACCACATCCACTGGCTGCAGTGAATCACGAACGATGGCGGCATCGAACGAACAAATCATTGACGATATTTGTCAGCGTTTACGGCTTCGCCTCGAATTGAACCCCCGCATAATCCCGCAGAGTTGGGAGCTTGCGGCTACTCCCTTACACGAATGGGAAGAACCGTCAAAGCTCTTGAATGCAGAAGAGGTAATTACTATATTCCGTTATCTAGATATTCCAGGGCTCCAAAGCTAATAGGGTATAGGCCTTTATAAAGCTGGAAATTTCTCGGGACATTACCGAAATGGTTCGAAAATACCTCGACAAAGACTTCACAATGAGTCATCACCTTCTTTGTACTATTCTTGGATGCTCTCTTGAGCCCCTTAAAGCTACTGTTAAGTCTGTCAAGTCGAAAGTCAGTCATGGAATGGATGACCAAGCATACGTCAGAACCTGCCTTGAAGTTTTTTTGGAAGACCTGAACAGAATGGCAGATTTCTGCGATATGTTTATTGGTCTAAGAGAGAAGAAAGTCAAGGCAGAGACAGCTGCTGCCGCTACTACCGAGACCGCGCCGGAGACCGCGCCGGAGACCGCACTAAAGACCGCGCCGAGGACCACGCCGAAGACCGCGCCTGGACCTGCCGCGCCGGGACCTGCCGCGCCGCTAAAGAAAGCGCTATTGAAGACCAGTGCAAAAGGCAAAGTTGGACCTCGAGGGCCTGCCAAGGCATCCAGGGCCAGCGCTCAAGGAAGCAAGGCAGGATTGAGAAAGGGAACGAGAACTGCATCTGGTGCCCGGCTTGCCCAGGAGTTATCTACCACCGAGCTTACTCAGCTTGCTTCCGATGTTGCCAAGCCGGGTGAACCTGTCAAGGAAGAGCCAGTCAAGGATGAGCCAGTCAAGAATGAACCTGTCAAGGATGAACCAGCCAAGTCGGATGAACCTGTCAAGTCGGGTGAACAAGCCAAGTCGGTGAATGTCGAAAAAAGGAGAAATGAGAAGGAAAAAACTAAAGCACTCGAAAGAGATCACAAGATGTGCATTTTCATTTCTACGATAAACCCCGATGTTGCTCACGTTTTACCCTTTTCAACAACGTCGTCGACTGAGAACACGGCTCGGACTAACCGGCTTTGGCCGGCGACGGTCATGTTACTTGACCAGAAATTCCACGACCAGCATCTTCAGAGTCTTGTCCTGGGCGGCCTCGACAAAGCATACAACATGCAGTCGACAGCAACGCAACTGCATCGGTGGTGGGGCCGAGCCTACTAGGCTATTAAAAGCACAGGTGATCCAGTGCAAAAGCTGGATGCAGACAGTGGCCTCAAGTGGTCAGTCCGGGTGAAATTCCACTGGTTTCCGGATTTGCACAACAAGTCGCGATACGAAAAGGAAGCAAACCTGGAAGGGCCAGTTAATACTGTCAGCCTCCTACTTGAGGACCTTGACAACGCCCATGCTCATCTACTTCCAGCCCGGCGTCCCAGCAAGGGGTTTGTCAGAGCGTTTTTCCCCCATGGCGAATGGCTGGTCAGCGGGACCATCAGCTACGTCAATTTTGATAACCCCGAGGATGCTATGGCCTATCACGGACTAATAAAGCTGCAATGGGCGGCGCTTCGCATTCAGATGATGCGCGCGGGCGCAGAGCCGCTGGACCTGCCCACTGGCGACGATGACGACGATGATGGGTACCCAGTTTATGGCTCGCTCAAGAAGTCCGAGTCGAACTCGCCGGTCGCCGCTCTAGCTGCCATCCCTCCTTCTGACCTGGACCCGTCCCCTGCTACAGGCCTTCCTTCTTTTCCTACTCTTGACCTATTGTCAGCCCCTGCCCCTGCTCCTGCTCCTGCCTCCGGCCCAGACCCGACCCCGGCCTTAATTATATTTCCTACTCCTAAACTGAACCCAGCTCCGGCCCTGGCCCCGGTCCCACTTCTAACTACCGCCCCTACTTCTAGCATACCCCCAGCCCTAACTGCTATTCCCGCCCCCGACCTTCCCCTGAGCTCGCTCCCGATCCCTACCGTTTCTGCCAATCGTGCCCGACCTTCTTTCATTCCGGTGAGGAAGGATGCTCGCGCCGGTTCTCCTGATCTTCCGGATCTGCCTCTTACAATTCGTAAGGGGAAAGCCCGGCAATCCGAAATACCACCTCAACAGAAACCGCGAATGCCGTCGGCTTGGCCGAGAATGCCTTCGGGCTTCTCGTGGAGGCCAGAGGAGGCCACGAAAACTTCCTCTGATAAGGAGGTCGGAAAGGTGGTCGGGGAGGCAACCGAAGCAAAAGCCGAGCAGATAAAGCTGCACGGGGATGAGAATGTTAAGCCCAGCGCCTAGCCGAGCTGACTCGAAGCTTTTCTGTAGGCAGGCTGGTTTTCTCTTTCTTTTGTTTTTCGTTTTCTTTTCACCTGTATGGCCTATTATGGCTTTAATGAACTTGTATTTCCTTTCTGTTTACTCCATGTCACTGCTGCACAGGCAAAAGTCCCAGTTTTTGCGTTGCTGATTCACTATCGCGCATGAGACTTAATAACGGTCTGGTCTTTGCGTATGCTGTGAATCACTGTTGGGCATTTTGAGCTTAGTTACAGTAGTCTTTTGTACGCGTCATGAATCACTGTTGAGTATTGCCAGTGTGTCACAGTCTAGTCTCTTTGTATGTGTCATGAATCACTGTTGAGCATTTGAGTGAGTCACAGTCTGGTGGTTCAAGCCCCACCGTAGCAGATGAGCACTAAACTTTCCCCTCAGTGATAAAGTATGCCGATGTTTATGTTACCAAGGGGCTGTCTTCCGTCTGTCCGGTTCGCATTTTGTCTTGGACCCGATCCTACGGAGGTCCACTTCGCTGCGGTCGGTGCCGAGTGGGGCCGTCTTTGGCGACAGCGTCTTCTTCTTCTTGCGTAATCTTCAGAGACTCGGCCTTGGGCCTAGCTAAAGGGATGCTCGATATGATGCAAAAGGATTGTGTTTTAGAGTAGGATCCTGCATATTATGCTACAAAAGAAGTAAATACCCTAAAGATAAATCTTACCTCTATCCAAGCCATTGCCTGTCTTGGGTATCGGAATAATCCCATCATCTACCAATTCATTAATCAGGCTCAATAACATACTGTCACATCCCTTAGCCGCCATTATGCGAAGCGACACAGGCATCTTCTCCTCCCTCAATGTTACTGTGCTGTTGTACAAAATCTCACCCAAGGGCAACACAAAATCAGGGTTCCCCGCCATTGGTGAGATGAACCCATCATTGAACCCCAGAAGCACCCCTGTCAATCCCTCATTTCCGATACCCTCGCCGTATGTGAACCTGTACGCAGGCTGTGAAGTTTTAAAACTGTATAAAATAAGGCTTTCGGAACAAGTTTCTGGGTTGGCGGGCAATCCAATATTGCTAAACCAAGTCGCAAAGGTTGTCTTGTTCTCGACAGCTTCGTCTATCAGAAGTGGCAGACTATCAGCCCAAGCCCACGATCCGTTTGTTGAAGGGTTCACGTAGGGTCGTCGACCATCGAATTTGGCTGCATAGTCTCTATAAAAAGGATCTCGAACAAGACGGATCTGCTCTTGCGCCGAAAGCACCGCCCATGTCTGACTGAGTAAGTCCTGCACATTGGCTGGCGAGGATTCCGGCCGCGTACCAGTCCAATGCTTGGAGAGGTTGTAAGAAGTTGTTTTGGCTTCGAGAAATGACCCAAGCTTTTGTACGAAATTCGCAATTATGTGGTCAGATGCACTCAGATCAACAGTGCTCTCGATTGGGACCCCCATGGCTGAGATTTTCTTCGGGTAAGCCCTGTAACTCTTTGTGAAGTTAGAGTAGATAACTTGACAAGCCTTGGTCCATAACTTGGGATCACGCGCTAGAAACCCTGGCGTGTCGAATTGGGGCGCCAATGGAACAACATTGCTCAAATCAGCCAACCCATGCGTGGGTCGGTTTCCGAAGAGACCGTTGTCCTCGGCCGGCACACGAATAGAACCACCAGTATCGGATCCCAATGCGAGATCGACCCATTCATATGAGGCTACGGCACTGCCTGGACCCGATGACGAAGAGCCCACCTCCTGGTACCCATCGCCACGAGGGTTAAAGGGAGCCTGATAGTCAATGGCATCTCGAGCGTTTTCAGGGGCGGCGAACTGCGTAGTCTTCAGTTTGCCAATGATGATAGCGCCTGCATCAATAAGTCGCTGTACGACAGGTGCAGTTTCTTTGGCAGGCGGATACAACTCATAATAGGCGCGGCTTCCTGCTCCAGTCTTGATGCCTTTGACATGATATAGATCCTTGACTCCGACCCGAATGCCATCGAGCGGTTTCTCGGCAGTCGGCTTGTAGTATAATCGGGACGGGACAGGAATAGTCTGAGAAGAAAAGCCGGCATTTGACACTGGGAGTATCTTGAAAGAACCGTTTGCTGAAGAAACAATACCCTTGTGAAACGCGCCCTGGAAATCTGTATATAGCAAATATGGGACGTGTAATCCCAAAGATGCAGCAGAAAACATGTACGGCCCAGGCGGAATCTCGTCGCCCAAGCCAAGGGGCTCGATGGAAAGGGTGCCGAAGCGATCGGAGGCTTGACTGGAGGAGAGAGTTATATTTAGTGGCAAACCTTTTGCAGGCCGAATATAAATGCCTGTATTTGTCCTTCAGTAAATATGATATCATGCGGAAAGTGCACAACCCACCTTGTAGAAACGCAGTACTAAACACATCATCGTGGGACAAATAGGCATCAATAGCATCGTCTAGGTCAGAATCGGAGAATGAGGTGGATTGGGCGTTAAAGATTGTGACCCGAATGAAGCCAGCAGTTGATGCCCAATATTCGTTCTTGTTACAATTTCCACAAGCCGCGAGATGAAACTGCGGCTCAGGATCGATGTAGTAAGACTTTTCGCCAACAGATATACTGAAACCATGATTGATGATGTTGCTTGAACTTGCTGCAAGGGACTGCAGGCTAAGAATGGCAACGATGACGCTGAAAGGCCAGAGAGGCACCATAGTGTAGACGAAGTTGCGGACAAACATCGATTAGGAGTACCAAGACGAAGCACTATGAGCTGTGTCTTTATGGCCAAAGCTGTGAGGTTAATGATATGAGGAACCGCAAGTTACTGATCTCGGGTAGATTCCGACTTCTTGTGGACCTGCGGTTGCAGTCCGAGTGGATGAGACATGGATGTCGGATAACACCCGATCAATATGTTAGGGACATAGCAAGTTAATACTTAATCTATATGAGTCGGGGGTCCTTGCAATGAGAATTAAAATCTGATTTAGAGTGGAAGGATATTTCCAAGGCTATTCTTTAGAGTCGACGTGATTGCTGATACAAGTATCATACTGTGGATACGCTTCTGTTACTTGAGGTATATCATGATTGACTTTTATAAATCTAAAACCCAAACTCCGGCGTGTTCATCCTTGAGTCATAAACTTCTAGATGCTTCATTTGCAATATTTAATACTGTTTGTACTTGATCGTCGCATTGGCAATGTATGGTCTTAACGGCCGATCCTCAGGGTATTAGAAAAATTGGTCGCAAAGAGCATAAGAGACGAAATTAGTAGGTCATCTTATGCTACTAGAACTCAAGCCTTTATGCTATTTATTCTTATACTCTAAGACTTACGAGGTCAACTTTTCTACTACCCAGCAGCCAATGTTTCTGATACCATGGGGCTGGACCCGATTCTACGGAGGTCCACTTCACGGCGGTCGGTGCAGAGCGGGGCCGTCAAACTCCACTTGGGCCATTCGGTACCTGACCAAGAACTCTGCACCAGTTAAGCCAATCTATAGTCGAATCCATACTAAAATCAGTCAGTACGATACAATAGATTGAAGTGACGAGTAAACTCCATGTGTTCAGTGCGGCTGTCTTGGCAATTTGACGCACTGACAGATCATGAGGTTCCAAGATTGAGCGATGTCTTGCGAGTGCATTTTCACGATGATGGCACATGTGCAAATGCTGCAATGCATCAAAGCGTTCATGTTCATTTCTTTCTATCTTATATACAACTCAATACATGTCAAAACAATACCGTCACTCAACCTTTTGGGAATGACGATTTAGGGTATCTTGTTCAATGACGGCCTGCGCAAAGCAGGCGAAGCAGTGCGCGATGTCGCTCTGCCAATCGCATCAAACTGCTGACGAATGATCGGCCACGTCTTACTCTTAGCAGTCGCGATGATCTGCCAATAACTCGCTTCTCGTTTGCTTTCTCAACTCATTGCGGCATGACGTCTATTCTTTCACCATTTCTTTCAGGTGACTCAATTCACTCAGACCTGCGCCTCAGCTGCGCTCTTGTTCTTGTTCTTCTTGATACCAACAAGGCCGATGATCTCCTCCCAGAAACCGGTGGGAGGGTCAACGATCATGGCGCGCTCCTCATAAGCGTCAATTGCAGGGCGCTCCCACACGAGATCACACTCCTCTGGCTTGACAATCTTGGTTCTGTGAATGAGCTTCCAGCCGAGGTAGCTGAAGGGAGCGATAATCTGCATGGTGTAGTTGGAGAAGAAGTTCTTGGCGTTGAAGGGCGCCAGCGAGGTGTAGCCGTAAGTGTAGCAGACGATGGTGTGGAGGACAAGGGCGATCCAAGCACAGTAAGGCTGGAAGTAACCGAAGTAGGGCATTGTCTTGCGGTCGATACCCTGAGCCTTGCAAGCGCGGTAGTAGAAAATGAAGGTGATGTTCATGGTGATGTAGTCCACAATACCTCCACCGGTGATGAGGGCAAGAAGAATAGTCAAAGCCTCAGCAGAGCTGCTGTCGAGCTGAAGGAAGGCAAGCAGGGGGAAGACCATGGTAACGGCGAAACAGTAGATAGGGATACCGTTCTTGGTGGTCTTGCGAAGGAAACCAGGGGCACGTCCTTCGAGGGCCAAACTGTACAGAGATCGGGTCGCACAGTAGGTGTAGGTGTTGCCGGCGGAGAAGATGGTGGTGAAAAGCAGGGCATTCACGAGATGGGGCAGTCCCTCAATACCGAGGTTAGCCATAGCGATAACCCAAGGAGAAGCGGCAGCGGTGCCGTGACCAGAGCCGTCACCCAGGTGAACGCCGACAAGGGTGGGATCGGTATGGCTAAGGGCGATACCGCAAGTCAGGGCAGCGCCGATAAAGAAGAGACCAAAACGGAAGTAGACGGTCTTAAAGGCAGTCTTGACATATCGGCTAGGGTGCTTGGCCTCGGCGGCAACCATGGAGATGTAATCGGGACCGACGACGAAAAAGGCGGCGGAGGCCAGGGCACCCATGAATCCCTCGAGACGACCGAGATCACCTTCGGAACGGAATGTAGCGAATGCATCACTCACGTTGGACCAGTAGCGGAAGCCATAAGCGTCACCCTGAGGGTTACCCCCGACCATAGTCACAAAGGTAAACATGAAGAGGATAAAGATGAGCAAGACTTTGCCGAGGGCCAGCCAGAATTCAGCTTCACCAAAGACACCAACAGCGAGGAGATTCAGCACACTAGAAGAGGAGACGAAGAGTTTAGCATACGTTTCACAACACAATGGACAAGGGAGAGAGGATAAAGGTGAACTATGGGAGACCCATCCATGAATGTACATCAGGATGCGACTCGCAGTTCGAGAAAAAGCCTTACCCGTAAGCAATGATGACAGCGATGATGAAGCCAGCGGTTGGACCAGCTTGCGTAACGTTATCACTCCAGAATGAGACAACAAGGTTCAAAGCGACGATTTCGAAGGGGATCAGAAGGGCCTCGTAGAGGAAGAAGTTCCAGCCGACCATGAAACCGAGAGCGTCATCGACCCAGTGACCAGCGAGACGAATGAAACCACCAGATACAGGCATATAAGTGTTCATTTCAGCGATAGAGTTGTTGGTGAGACCGAGGACCATGGCGTAGAGAGCTGTGCAGACGAGGAGACTTCCGGGGCCACCCTTGGCCAAACCGGCACCGATACCGATGAAGAGACCGGTACCGACAGTGCCTCCGATGGAGAGGAGCTGGACCTGTCGGTTGTTGAGTCGGCGATGAAGACCATCAGTGTTGCCGCCATCATTTTCAGAGTCGGCAACGGGGCTTTCGGCCCTCTTGGAGACCTTTTCTCCGTCGGAAGACATGTTTTTTCGGCCGAGGTGGGAGGTGTTGGTATTAGTTGAAGCTCAGATCAGGAACCATGTACTACCCTCAGATGAAGATCTGGGGTTGAAGAACATGTGGGGGGAAGAGAAAGAAGAAAGAAGAGAGAGATACTAAAAAAAAGGAGAGAAAAGGGAATCGAGTGAGAGCGAAGGCAAAGGGTTTTATCGACGATCCAACAGCTCAGAGGCAAGACAGACTCGCACTCCGCAGAGAGTCGAGTCGAGTCGGGTCGAGCATGGTTCTCATTCAGTGGAGTTTCTTGACAGGTGCAGTGGGTCAACATCGATTGAAGACGTTTCTGAACCCAGAATTGTAGTGAAGCATCGCGTCATTATGGGTCGTGTAAGAGTAGAAGAGTAGGCGAGGTGGAGGCGACCATGGTTTTTCTGCTCCACCATCAAACACTCGACTCGTCCGACCGCCATGATACTCCATCAAACAAGCACTTTTTTGAACGAGTCCGTTCGTCAAAACGCATGTTTGAGCCCCAATAAAGATAAGCTTGTCCTGCGATGATCTCTGTCTTTGCTTTGTACTCAACAAGAGCCAAGCAAAGACCAAGGGTACGTACCTACTGTTGGAAGATGCGGTTCACAACATCTCTCGCTTCTTCAAACCCGTCGATCGGAGATTTTAGCAAATTAGGTAATTACTAGTCTAGTAAATCTGCAAAGCAACAAGTCAGGACATCTGACGTCACATTGTCAGTCTCTGTTTCTCAGCTGGCAAGGAATACGATCACGTGTACACCCTCAGAGCCATTTCTTAGCCTACACGTGACTCGCTTTGCGAAAAGTGCGTCGCAAACCGAGCGAGTGGACCCTCCACCTCCAGGGACTCAGAGTTTTCATCAAGCAGCTTCAATACGTGATTTGCCAAAGGGTCGTGTGTGGATACAAGGCGAAAAGACATGGTGCGGCTTGGACTAAACGGGGTTTCCGCTGCTGTTTAAAGAGGAGCCGCAAGAATTGGCCTCTGAAAGCACAAGAGGCGAAATTAGTAGGTCAGCTTATGCCACTTAGACTTTACTCTTTTAGCTGTTTATTTCTGTGCCCCAAGATTTGGGAGGCTACCCAGTAGAGGAGGTCTGTCTGGCAGAGTCAGGTCAGTCAAACATGGGTATTACATGGACCCCGATCCTTTAGAGGAACAGTTCAATGGGGCATCAACAAAACTTGTCTTTCATTTACATAATAAATTGGCCACCTTGGGCCAAAGCAGTAAACCAACCGCCAGTGCATTCATCCAAAGCCCATCCATGCTGGGTATCCAGTAATAAAGGTTTCGTTGAAACACAACGCTTTTATTTTAATTAAAATAATGACAAGTTAAAGAACTGCCATTCTCAAATGCTATGGCTTGTCGTTAAAAAATGCCTAGAGTTTAGCTTGCGGCTCAACGGCAGAGCAACGCCAAGTTTTCCATGGCATTTTCCTCTTTGGTCCAGACACCAATAAACCCTCTCCTACATTATCCGATAGCGCTCAATGTCGAATCAAGGCCAACTCAAAATCCGGATCAGGTAATCACAATCACCCTCACTCTGTCTCTCCTGGTGCGCTTATTGGCGGCGATAAAAAAACAAGTCTTGATGACGCGCTGTAAGCGCCAAGAAGAGAACTGGACATGGAACTGCGGTATTTACAGCTTCGTATTCTTAGTTGAAGCTCCACTGAGACAAGGACCTTGCAACTCGTCGGCTAAGCTAACCGTGGATAAGAGTTGCATTCGGTCAAGATCCATGATATACTTACTGTCAACATTAATACGTCCATCTGTTCTTGACCACCATAAAATAGACGTTCAATTAAGCTTATATACCAAAAATCACTTCTGTTTCTGGTGAGGTGATTGACAACATTAGCATTCCCACATGGGAAAAGTCATTCATCATGACTGTTTCGCCTATCTATTCGGCAGCAACAAATCCAGGGTCTATGTCCAAGCTGGTCAGGGGTTGGTCGGACCCTGCAGTCTATAACACGCCTCAACAAAAATCGCAAGAGTTGCAAACACTCTACTCTGTAGATGTGGCGAAATTACAGACAACATATCTGCACCGGCTGTGCATTGATACCACAAGACTGAGTCGAGACCATGCGTTTTTGGCTATTTATCCATGACGGCTTTGGCTTAACTTTCGCCTGAGCAACTCCAAGGCTAGCTCGTGGGAATGTCTTGACTCAACTGCCGAGACAGGGTCATCACAAACGTTAAAGCTTCACAGACGTCATTGGGCTTAAGTCAGGTAAAATTAACAGTAAACAGATCCATGAAAGTTGAACCCGGTAAAATTATGACAGAGTCAAGAATATACTAAGTTGTAAGCTTGGCCTCCAAGGTATTTGGTCGCCTCACCAAGGTTTACAACAAATAGCCTTGGTCAGCTTTACTAATATCCAGAGCTGTAGTTGCCAACTTCTCGCCTAGCAGACGACTGCAGAAATACACCCAATGAACTCGATCGTAAGAATTAAATGGTCTCCTAGCATACAAATAAATAAAAAAGATGGTTGTTGATGCTCACTTATACAGCATCTTTTGTCAACTCTTTTTTACATATGCAAGTGGTCAGAGTTGGCTGTCATGATAGGGACATTGGCAAAACCTAGAGGGTGATCTCGAGCACCACCAAACTCCAGCTAACCATCATGT
This sequence comes from Fusarium pseudograminearum CS3096, assembly GCF_000303195.2. Classification (NCBI taxonomy): domain Eukaryota; kingdom Fungi; phylum Ascomycota; class Sordariomycetes; order Hypocreales; family Nectriaceae; genus Fusarium; species Fusarium pseudograminearum. Next base: position 7,282,348 of record NC_031951.1, read on the forward strand.
AGTCCATTTTAGCATAAGAATCGTTTAAAAGAAGAGAATCTTGTTGCGACTACTATCAATTGAGCCGTGTCGCCTTTTACATACTTACTTTCACATCTTCATTTTCGACGCAGTTACCCTGCACCTGCATGTGGCCCGTGCTAAAGATTTCCAGTGACATAAGCTCTTGACTTTCAAATCGCCATTCTCCAAACAAGCTCCCCCAAGCATCAACCTCATCACAACCACCCAACATGTCAGAATACTGGAAATCCACGCCGAAATACTGGTGCAAGCACTGTCAAATCTATGTTCGCGACACGAAACTCGAGCGCCAAAACCACGAATCTACCGGCAAGCATCAAGGTGCCCTCAAACGATTCCTGCGCGACCTACACCGCGGCCACGAGCGCGAAGAGCGAGAGAAAGACCGCGCAAAGCAAGAAATCGCCCGTCTCAATGGCGTCGTATCCGGATCTTCATCATCCTCGGCAGCTGGTCCATCACGACCTGCGCCGAGCACCCAGCCGAGCGCACCGTCAGAAGCGTCCCTGAAGAAGCAAAGGGAACAGCTCGCCGAGATGGGCGTTGCTATGCCGAGCGCTTTCCTACCCGAGATGGCTATGCCAGGAGAATGGACGGTTACGAATACACGAGTTATCGAGAAGCCAGAAGAAGATGGGGAGGTCAAGGTTGAGACCAGAGCGCACGGCGTGCGGAAGCGCGAGGCGACAGAACAAGAAAAGGAAGAAGAGGATGCTATGCAAGGGTTATTCAAGAAACCTCGACGATGGGGACGAGATTCGAAAGTGATGCCCCAAGACGATCATGAGCTGGATGCGCTCCTAAGCGGGTCGACATTTACGCCTCGCCCTGTCAAGGAGGAAGCAGTCAAGGAGGAGGAGGATACAAAGGACGTCAAGAAGGAAGACAATGAAGACAACGCAACGCCGGTAAAGGAAGAGGAGACGTCGGCTGTCAAGACAGAAGCGCCGGATGTAGAGCCTCTGATAAAGCCAGAGCCTGAGGAAGCAGAGTCTGGAGTGCCTACGGTGGTATTCAAGAAGAGAAAGCCAAAGGGAATTCGACAAAAGTAATGTGATTGATGGTGTACTATTTCATTAGCTGTTTTAGGGGACATAACAATGATACCACACGAATAATGATGCTGATCCAATTACTGTCTGGCCGAGTTGAGAGTTTTGATGCTTGCGATTCACTTCCATGGCACATATTCAGTCTATATCATCCGTGTCTAGTCGTCGATAGTCGCATTCTTGCTCACAAACACCATTCGTATATGCATAACCATGCACTTTCGACCGTTGTCTAAGAGTCTAATAGAAAAAGTGACCAATGATGATAGCAGCATTACCCCAGATATGCTCTGTTTACGCCGACTCCGGCCCGAAGAATCGGCAATTCCTACCATGTTCCGAATTCCTACCAGGTTTTATCTCCATAGATGCTGGCCGATGCATAATCCGGCGCTCCGTGGAGCTTGAAATCTTAAGCTTGGACACGGACATAAGAAACAAACTCCATAGAACCAGGTCTCAGGGTATCAGAAGGGTTGGCTGCTGGAATCATGAGAGACGAATAGGATCAGTTTAAGCCACTTGGACCATAGTCAGAGGTCCAGGAAATACGGAAATAAGAGTTCTAGTCCAGAAAACATGTACAGAGATTGAAAGGTCCATCTCTCTTGTCACCAATGAGGACTCTGGATCTGATGGATCTTGCTAACCACGCAGCAGGAAAAGTCAAGGGTTCCAGGTTCCATATGCGATACGGCACCGCTTTGTGGGGTACCTGGGACCTGGGACCAATATCGGCATTTTCGTGCCACGGAGCTCTTATATCTATCGGGTTCCATTGCGTCACGACGGAAAATGGGGTCCGCTTGGGATGGAAGCTCATGTCTTTATATAACTCGGGCGATCGTCCTCCGAGAAAAATCCTCTTATTCTACAGTTTTATTTCTGCACGTTTAAATAACAACACCCATACTCTCTTTACACAATGGCTTCTAACCAACCCGCAAAGTGCTGCACAGAGGGTGTGCGCCACGAGTAAGCACTCCCGCAGCCCGCTGTCTCGGGTACTCCCTCCCAAAGCGCTGATTGACTGACATGGAATTCCTGCAGAGGCGAGCCCACTGGCAAGATGATCAAGCTTCCCAGCGGTATCGCTGCTTACCTTGCGACCGCTCCCGAGGGCAAGGCTCACCAGGGCACTGGTATTGTCTATGTCGCCGATATCTTTGGTATCTGGAACAACAGCAAGCTCATGGCCGACCAATTCGCCGCCAATGGCTACACCACTATTATCCCCGACATCTTCAACGGCGATGTGATGCCCTACCCCCCGGTCGATATCGATATCATGAGCTGGATCACAAAGGGTGCCAACGGCGACAACCCCCACACTCCCGCTCAAGTCGACCCCATTGTTGTCGAGTCTATCAAGTACCTCCAGGACCAGGGTCTCTCCAAGATTGGATCAGTTGGATACTGCTTCGGAGCCAAGGTAAGCTCTATACTTACTCAAACGGAGTAATTTGACTAACAAACGTAGTACGTTATCCGCAACTACAAGGCCGGTATCAAGGTCGGCTACGTCGCTCACCCCTCTTTCGTCGAGGAGGACGAGCTCAAGGCCATCGAGGGACCCCTCTCCATCGCTGCCGCCCAGACTGACAGCATCTTCCCCGCCAACCTGCGACACCGCTCCGAGGAGATCCTCATCGAGACCGGCAAGCCCTTCCAGATCAACCTGTACTCTCACGTTGAGCACGGATTTGCTGTGCGCAGCGATCTCTCCGACAAGGCCAAGGTGTTTGCCAAGGAGCAGGCTTTCGTCCAGGCTGTTCAGTGGTTCGATGAGCACCTGATCTAAAGTAATGGAGGGAATGATTTATGAAGTAAATAAAATACAATTGATACCTTGGAATACGAATGAGTCTTGAGAACATTCTTGATCAAAGTTTGTCTTTGGAAGTGGAATGTGAGCAAGATCCACCAAGTAAATCGATTCTTGTGTAATGTATGTGATGAGCAGAGGAATCGTGATAGTCGTACAAATTCTTATTAAGCGAAGTAATCCTATAAATTTGCTTCAATAGTAAGACCAGATCTCGAATCTCATCTCACATCTCGCATCCATCTCTTCCCGTCTCGGTAATCCAGATCCTTGGAAATGATGTCAAGCCACTGACACAACCTTGCTTCACCCCCACAGCCCAAAGTTTCAGTGACCTTCAGGGGAGACTCCACTGTGGCGCTTCCACTGCCAGCTCACCTCAGACGTCGAGCCAGTGATGAATGCTCATGGCTGCTGCAATCGCAACCTTTCTTCTCGTGTCTCTCCTTTCATCACACGACTAACCCCAACCTCGATTGGACTTATCCTCTCCCCGACGCTCATTCAATTAATAGAGGATAACAAAAACATGCTTCAGGAGCACAAACCCGCGTGATGGCCGCCTCCGTCGATACCATCCTACCTCGTCATCTCCCACCGCTACTATCTCCATCCTCGACTCCTCCACCGTCAACATGCGCCGACGAGCATACCACCAAACTCCCCACGATTCCCTCAGACGAGGATCACTCCTCCGAGGAAGGCTCTAGCGGTAGCGTCCGTCGCATACACTCCAGCTCATCCTCCATCTCTGAACCGGCGGTCGAAGATGACCAGGACGAGCAGCAGCAAAACGACCAACCGCAACAGCAGACCGACGATGCGCAAAAGGATGCGGACCTCGAAACGGCGGTGCCCTCTGGAAGGGCCAGTCGTAGCAGCACGATAAGCAACACAACAAACCCAAATGTTCGTCGCCTCTCAGCGACCGAGATGCAGCGCCTCACAAACTCTCCCGAGTCTCTCCCCGTCGCCCCCGCTCCTCAACGGAGGTCAATAGATCAAGACTCTATCTCTCATCTCCTCGACCAGCGCGACGCTATAAGACAGTCAACGATGCGTGTCGACTGCCAACAACCCCTCGAGGCGTTTCCCTCGCTGCAGCCGAACAGCGTCGCCGTAGAGGCTCGCTCGGCGGGAAGTGTTGGCCTTGGACTATGGGATCTTCAAATCCCACGACGACCGTCTCCTGGAGCGCGCACTCTGTCCACACCTCCTACAAGTCGTGTGCATACAAGTGATTCCGGAAGATCCTCGCCGCGAAGATATTCTTCCTTTAATTCCGCTGGTCGACCCACGTCTCTCAATCTCAATATCGATGGTGCGGGTGCGGGTGCAGGTGCAACGTCTCCTATTAATGCTACTCGACCGACGCCTGCAACGGCCATTCCCGTCCAAAACGATGGCCTGCGACCACCTTCGCCGATTCCGCCTATTATTCCGCTACCTCCTATGTCACTGCCTACACACCTACAGCTTGAACTAGCAGCCCAGCGGCCTAGTCCGTTGTATATTCACCAATCCCACGCATACGACATCCCCTACGAGTCCAATGCCGCCAAATTTGAGCGTCTGAAGAACGTGCTTCTTCTCCCACCGTTCCTTGAGCGCACACTTAACTTTGGCGCATTGGCATGTCTCGACGCTTGGCTGTACAATTTCACTATTCTTCCTGTGCGTTTCGTCCTAGCTCTCGGCGTGCTGGTTCGTTGGTGGGGCTATCTGGTTCTTAAGGAGATCCGATGGCTCGTCGATTATGTCTGGTACGGCCTAGGGAGACTTTGGAGGCGAGGACGCATTCCAAAGCCTGCCGCTACGGAGGAGATCCCTGACGAAACACGGTCGCGCAGCGAGAGTCGTCCACGAGGTCGTTCGAGCGATGAGAAGAAGCACGATTTTAAACCACATGCAAATGCCCACTTCAAGCCCTTGCCGTCTCGATCCCAACCCAGATCTGGAACGTTTCGTCACAGGAGGACCAAGTCCATGCCTTCAAACTTGTCAGCCTTCCACAAAGCTGATCTGCTTCAAGGCGCAGTTATCATCTGCAGTTCTCTGGCCCTTATGACCCTCGACGCAAGCCGAATGTACCACTTCATTCGAGCCCAGTCCGCTATAAAGCTCTACGTTATTTACAACATCCTCGAAGTCGGCGACCGTCTGCTCTCCGCCCTCGGCCAGGATATCCTCGAATGTCTTTTCAGCACGGAAACGCTCTCCCGTAACGCCTCTGGTCGATCAAAAGTGTTGCTGCCCCTGGGCATGTTTATGCTGGCGTTGGCATATTGCTGCCTCCATTCAATAGCACTGTATTACCAAGTCATTACTCTCAACGTTGCAGTCAACTCGTACTCCAACGCCCTCTTGACTCTCCTCCTTTCCAACCAATTCGTCGAGATCAAGAGCACTGTCTTTAAACGCTTCGAAAAGGACAACCTCTTCCAGCTGACCTGTGCTGATATCGTTGAGCGGTTTCAACTCTGGATCATGCTTTTTATTATTGGTATGCGAAATGTCGTCGAGGTCGGTGGACTGAGTGTACCTGGCGCTGGCTCCGAGACATCATTTGACGACTCCTCTGTGCCGCTGCACAACCCATCTATTCTTCCTCACAGCTTCACGGTCCTTCCGTCTTGGCTCATGTCAGGCGAAGTTCTGTCTCCATTCCTCATCGTCATTGGAAGCGAAATGCTTGTCGACTCTATCAAACATGCCTACGTTACAAAGTTCAACAACATCAAGCCAGCGTTCTACAGCCGTATTCTCGACATCCTTTGCAAAGACTACTACACCAACGTAAGCTCCTCCATCGTTCTCTTTGTAATTTTTACTAACAAACACAGGCATTTATGACACCTTCTCTCACCAAACGGCTCGGCCTGGCAGTCATACCACTCTCGTGCCTCTTCATCCGGGCATCCATCCAAACCTACCACATGCTTCTTTCTACTCACCTCCCGATGCCCATGCCCATCCCCGAATCAACACAGACATCCCTCAGTTCCGAATCCGCGACGCCTTCATCTCCCGCCATAGTCGCAGCCCTCAACCATTTCGACTCTCTGATCCGCGACTCCCTCGGCCGCGCAACGTACGGCTACCCCTACGGTTCACCGCTCAACTCCCGTCCTTGGTACTCCTGGACATCAGACGACGTTATCGCCGCCGTCACCATGGTAGTCGTTTTCTTCATCGCTTTCCTCGTTCTTCTCATTCTCAAGCTCTTGCTCGGCATGCTCCTGCTTAAATACTCCCGCAATCGCTACGCCGACATGAAGCGTAAAGAGCATCAGGGTCGTGCGCAGGAGTCCTTCGACACACCCGGTGCTCGTCGCATTGGCGGATTTGGTCAGGTCGAAGTTGGCGAGGAGAGACAGAGATGGGTGCACGCTGATAGAAATGAGGGACTCAAAGGCGGAAAGGGGCCAGGGAAGAGAGTTGAGAAGACGACGGATAAGACAAAGAAGGATGACTTTGAGAAGGTTTCAAGGTATGAGATGGTTGCAAAGAGGATTTGGTGATTTGTATATAATTTCTTTGAGCATTCTTTGGCGTTATGTCGGAGGTAGACATGCATTTTGACTTGAGATTAAATACTTGAAAAATACGATTTGCATTTGTTGACTATATGTGATGAGTCTTGTTCAACTTTGTGTTCACCATTTCATTCACAGTTAAAGAAACAATATGTCCATATGGAAAGGTATCTTTCTTTCTATCCTAGGTATCAAAAGTCCTAAAGCCTATTTGTGGCTTTATCAGAAATCCCAGCGCTTGCCATCCCTATTTATCCTTTTCCCTTTTGTTTACCATTCATTCCCGTTATCCTTTATTTTCCATATGCTAAACCTTTAAGCATGTGTGTACCATCCACGGTATATACTCTATCATAGACACGCCGCTTTCTATAAGCGTGCCTGAAACTTTTCTTTCTTCATCAAATCATATCGTAGTTCGTCATTTTCCTTTTGTGTAAAACCACCATTCCGAAATAGTCGTCAAATCATGATGCTGCTATGCCGTGCAACCAATTTACTGGATGTTGGCAAGCTTGAGGAGGCCAGGGTTGTTGGCCAGGAGGTCGGGCTTGGCCTTGTAGAGCATCTGGACGGTCTGCTGGAGGATCTGCCTGGTCTCGGGCTCGAGCTGCTCCTCAGGAGGGCTGAGGACCTTCTCGAAGATGCCGACGAGCTGGGGGGTGAGCTGCTCGACGGTGGGGTTGGAGTGCTGGTAGAGCTTGTAGATGTTCTCGAAGATGGGGGCGTTCTCCTCGTAATCCTCCTGGAGAGGGAGGACGTTGGCAACGGCGGGAAGAGCCTGGGCAACGAACTCGTTGTTAGGGTTCTTGGCCATCATGCGGGAGACAGCGCCAGCGACGTTGTCAGTCATGCGCATCTCGTTGACAGTCAGGAGAGGCTCAAGCTTCTCCCAGAGGTGAGGGTACATGGGGAAGGTCTTGCTTGTGTCGGACGAGTTGAAGACGACGAGACCAATGGCGTAAGCAGCGTTGGACTTGGCTAGAGGATCGGGGTCTGTCAGGCGGCGGACAAGAGCCTGGCCGAGAGACTCGGTGAAGGGAGTGATAGCCTCGCCGATGTACTTGGTGATCTCAGCAATGGTGCCGACAGCGGTGGATCGGTGGAGATCCTCGCTGGAGCTGGCAAGTCGGAGAATGGGCTTCTCAAAGATCTTCCAGAGCTCACCGAAGCTGTGACCAAGAGCGGCAGCAAGACCAACAACAACGTCAAGAGCGGTGTCAATGACAAGCCAGTCGTACTCGGAAGAGCCGACGTCAACCTCGGGCTCCTCCTCCTCATCACCGAGATCCTGCTGGCAAGGGTGAGATCGGGTAATGATGAGACCAACGACCGAGACAAGCTCCTGGAGGAAACCGTCCTTGCAAGCGAGAACGGCGGGACCGCAAGCCTTGAGGGTAGCGGCAATGTTGCGGTTGATGTCGGTGATGACGGTGCTGTAAGACTGTTAGCAGATGATTCAAATCAAGGATGCAAGAAACAATAAGTAACAGTGGCATGAATCAGAAGTAGATTAGACGTGTTCTCAGCAACGGCATATTGCCTCTGAGTGAGCTGGGTATAACGCAAGGTATTCATCATTTTGGCAGAAAGTAAAAGAAAACAGAGGGGTGGTACTAACCGTTCGCTGTCATCGGACCAGATGGTCATGGTAGCCTTCTCGAGAGCCTGAGCCATGGAGATGAGCGAGGCAGGAGGAGTGTGCTTGGCAGGAATACCAGCCTCCCACTTGACACCGGAGCCCTCCTCCCAGACCTGGAAGACACGGGCATAGGTGCGCCAGAGGGTGGAGACGGCAGTCTTTCGGCATCCCTCGTATGTGTGCTCGGTGAAGGGAGAAACCTTCTCGATGGTCTGCTCGACGTAGGTCTCGAGGTTGGAGCTGTTGCAAGAGTTGGAGATGACATCGCCAAGGACATCAAGAGCAATCTCCTGCTCAAGAGCGATAGCAGTCACAGCACCGAGATCGTCAAGGTCATCAATGTCCTCGATATCATCCCAGTCCTCATCACCGCCGTTGGCGATGGTGGCGTCGTCGTCATTCTCGGGAGCCTTGACCTTGACGCGCTTGCCGCCAACAACGATAGAACCGTCGCCAAGCTGGCTGGCGTCAATGCCAGGGATCTCAATCTCCTCCTCCTCAAGCTCGAGAGAAGAGAACAGACCCTTGAAGACACCAGGAAGGAAGTGGTCGAACTGCTCGTGGTAGACCTTTGACAGGTTAGACCACAGGATGAAGCTAGTCTCCTTGAGGCGAGGGTTGTCGAGGCTAAGAGCCTCCTCGCTGGCGGTCATGAGGTCCATGACATAAGGCTGGAAAGCCTCAGAGCCGACGGCCATGGCAATGCGGCCCAAGCTGTCGCAGGTGGAGCTTCGCAGGTCGAGAGACTCCTCACCCTCCTTGATGGAGACGAACTTGCCAAGAGAGGTCATGACGTCCTTAAAGTAAGGCTCGAAAGACTTCTCCATGGAAGAAGCGATGGCACCAATGGCGGAAGCGGCAGCGGCCTTGACGCCAAAGTCCTCGTGGTCGAGGAGGCGGACCATGGGGCCGATCAGGTTTGGACCGTACTGAGCCATGATCTTGGTGTCGATACCGTCACCGAATGTGTCAAGAGCACCGCAAGCACAGCGGATGATGCTAACGTTGCTCTTGTCTGAGGGACCCTGAGAAGCAGCCTCGAGGTTCTTGAGGACAGCGGAGATGATCTGCTCGTGGTGAGAGGACATCTCATCGGCCATCTCCTCAGCAAGGTGGATCAGACCAACAAGAGAGGCGTGTCGGACTCGGGTGTCGGCATCCTCGAGAAGAGAGATGATGGCAGGGAGAAGAGGCTGGAGCTGAGTAGAGATGAAGTCGGGAGCACCCTCAGCAGCGTTGCCGAGAGCGAGCATGGAAGCCATACGGTACTTGGGGTCGTTGTTGCCAGCGAAGTGGGGGAATTGCTCCAGGAGAGGAACGATAGCCTGTCGGGGAGGAAGCTCGTTGGACAGAGTGTCGATAAGGCTAATAGCAGTACGGGCAGGAGAAAGATCCTCCTCGTCGTCATCGGGGTCAAGCTCGGTGACGATGTGCATGGCCTTGACCATGAGCTCAGCAGCCATGTCCTTCATACCCTGGATCTTCATGCGTCGGTAACGAACGCACTGGATGAGGAAAGCAAGAGCCTGAGATCGGGCATCCTCCTCGGCGTTGACGTTTCCACCAAGCTCAATCATGAAGGAGAGGAGATCTCGGAGGTGGAGAGCAAGGAGGGAAGAGTCGTAGGCGATGAAAGAGTGGAAGACCTCGAAGACGATCTTGTAGCTCTCCTCGTCCTCGGCCTCGACAGTAGCCTTGAGGATGTTAACCAGGCTAGGAACGAAGCCCTGCATGGCCTTGAGGGCCACCTCGTCCTCCTCAGGCTCGATGATCATGAGGATAGCACCAATAGCGCGGACGATGTTGATGCGAACCTCCTTGCTCTGAGGGTCCTCAATGCGGGACTGGAAGAGCTTAAGAAGATCGTGTGTGTTGTCGGCAAAGTGTGTGGGGTCCTCCTCGAGGATGGCGTAGAGGAGGAATGAGCCAACCTCGCGGGCAATAACGTTGTCGTTGTTGCTGAGAGGGAGGATGTGCTTGAGGAAGTCCTCACCCTCACCGTTTTCCATATCAGCGCTGACAATGCCGGCGATGAGACGGGCGAGAGAGTGGCGGACACCAGCGGAGGACTCCTTGAGGACACCCTCCAACAGGTGGTTGCGGGCAAGCTGTCGCTGGTCCTGGGCGGTCTTCTCCCAGAACTTGGGGATCAGACGAAGGGCCTGGACCGAGGCGAGCTGTCGAACACCGGCATCTCCATGTGTGAGGGAGATCTCGACGAGGGCGAGAAGCGACTCGGGCTTGGTGTAGAAGTTCTTTTGGAGCTCGGCGGTAACGGCCTTGACCTGCTCAGTGTTGGCTGGAGAGACGAGAGATTAGCTTCAGAGTTTGTGTAGCGAGAGGCAACACACACAAAGCAGCGCAAATCTTGCAGCTGGTGAATGTGTTGACGTAGACGTAGAGGCAAAGACTTACGGACCTGGCTCCCTTCAAGGAGCTGTGCAAGCTTCCCCTTATCCATGATTAATTTCTAAGTCGAAAGCTTGAACGACGTAGAAGAAGGGAAAAGAAAAAAAGAGGAAAAGGAAAAGAACCCGAAGGTTTATAGTTGGATGAAGAGAAAGAAAAGTAAACCTCCAGGGACCCGCGTCTGAATTTTTTAAATTATTTTGGGGTCCTCGGGTCGAGTCGAAATTAGTAGAGGGAAGAAAAAAAATTACAATGCCCCGCTCCTTTCACCTGCGACGCTGGTTGGTAGGCAGCGGCCAAAGCTTCCAAGGGTCTGATGTTGCCCCTCGTTTTTTTCTCTTGTATTCCACTCTAGCGCGGGGCTTTTTTTCTGGTGATGATCTCTTCGACGTGACCGAAAGAGACTGAACTGCTCTCGAGGTAGTAATGGAAAGCTGTTCAAGTTGTTTTTCTTTCTTGTCCATTTCCAATATTGTTAATGCAGGTCATCATCAACCCGTTGGAGTCGGACCCTTCTCATGCTTCTCTTCTCTGACAACCATGGATCGCTCAAGACATCGGATAAATGCAAACGCAATGCAACGCAACGCTAAAGGCCAAGACTTGGCTTGTTGGCACACGTCGGTCGAGAGCTGCACTAGCTAACGTGCATGATGACACGAATGGCACCCAATGAATGGCCCTTGATAGGCCCCAGATGACGTTCGGCGGTAGATAGAGACGCTCTAAAACCATTCGACGCTTCACCACCAAACAATTGGACAGAGACATCCGGAGTTGATAAGCATCCATTGAACAGCACTTGCTTGCAATATTGTTGCTATGAAACACCCAATGTCATAACGAACCACCGATGCTAGGCGTCTCATAGCATCGACAATGAGTGGACTACTCAGAAGCAGCTCTGTCTAGGTAGGTCAAGGCCGGCTCCAACCTCACTCAGTCTAGTCTCGATAGCTCAGCAGCCAGCCGTGCGCTATCGTCTGCCGATAACTGGTCTTACCCAGCAATGCTCTGTACATCATTCCACAAAACACAGTACAACGACTCTCTCAATCAATGCTCTTCTTGCCAGGCACACAAATACGATCACCGATCATGAGGGCATCACAATCAAGATCCTTGTTCTTCTTCATGATATCATCCACGCTCACGCCGGCCTTCTTGGCGATGTCATAGCAGGTATCGTCCTGCTTAACTCCGTACGCGATCGTACCCTCTGGGCAATCTGGGATAGGGATGCGTTCCTCTGGAGAAGACTTGTGGCCGAGGAACCAGAAGAGAAGAAGCAGCGACAGGATGATGAGCATGAGGAAGTTGAGGAAGGGCTTCATCTCGGTGAACCAAGACATCCTGGGTTGATTATACTGCGGGTTCGTCACGAGGAAGGACTCGGATTCTTGGCCTTCAGGACGCGCTTCGCCAACCTTGGTGAGATGGCCGTACTGATTGCCAGGCGCACTCTCCCAGTAGCTTCCGTCGGCATCGCGGAACGTGTAGACCTGGCTGTCAGCATCGTAGCCTACTCTCTGCATGCCCTCTGGTAGACGTTCCTCATCGGTATCGTAGCGAGAGAATCGAGACATGATTGTTGTTGATAGTAGATGATATTATTCTGATGGAAATGATAAGAAAAGAAAAAGGGAGGGAAGAGAACGAGTTCAGGTTGCCTCCTTTGAAACACGAGACATGATGCAGCAGGGGACCGCGTCATGATCTTAGTAAGCCACCTCGCCTAACTCGTCCAAGGTCACCGCCAACCGAGACAGTTTGAACTCGGTTGAAAACATGAGAGACGATCAATAGGTGGCTTGATGCTACTTTGAATTGGTGTTCTTAGATCATAACTTTCCGTTGTTACCGATTACCTAAAACGGATTCAGGGACAGGCATGCTGATCTACCACTGGTTAACAGCACAAGCAAGCATGTGTGGTTAAGAATTCGTGAACAAAGTAATGGAAATAAAATAGTTTAATCAAGCTACAGAGTACTAATCATTTACTTGTGAATGTTGATGTTCAGCCATCACCATTGCAGATCCCTGTTAGCCTCGGCTCAGGCCTCTTCGACTTAACGATGCCAACATCATCGTCCTTCCAATTTATGCTGTACCACCATCCACAAAACAACCAATAATTCATATCCAAAATGTCAGAGTACCCATCTTTGGAAGTGGAATCACAAGTTACAAGGCAAAATGAGACTACGTTTACAGTCAACCTCGCCGAGTCATATGCCAATGGAACAGGTATGTTGGTCTTGTTCGCCTAAGACCTCCACTCACTAATAACCACAGTCCCTCATGGAGGATACATAACTGCCATGTTTCTTCGCGCTGCGAGCATCTATCTTGCACCTGACAACCAACCAGACACATTCGCGGCGCATTGGCATTTTCTGAGCGCGACGCACGTCGGACCAGCTGTTATTGTGGTCGAAGAAGTTCGAAGAGGTCGCGCTCTATCAATCGTCCACATCACGTTATACCAAGAAGGACTCCTGGCACAGGAACCGTGGATAACTGTAAAATCCAAGAAGAAAATCGCAGCGTATGTCACTAACAATCGAATTGAGGCTGAGAGTGGCCTTACCTTGACTACAGGCTTTCAGCTTCGTCAGCCGCCACCTCCAGTGGACTTGACCAAGCTTGCTGACGAAAAGGACCCAAACTGGGAGAGGTTGCACATGATAGTCATGGATATGGCACCCATGATGCAACATGTCGAATTTTACAGCCTCAAGAACAAGACAACATCACCTGCATCATGGGATCTCTGGCTACGCATGTCCAACGGCGAGCGCTGGAAGACATGGATGCTAGGGTATGTTGCCGACGTAGCCCCTGCACTTATGATTGAGGGATTCCGACCGACGGACTTTGAAGCACCAACTCCAAAGGACCGTTTTGCATTTGACAAGATCTTTTGGATGCCAACGGTGTCGTTGAGTCTGGATGTTAAGAAGGCTTTGCCAGAGGAGGGAGAAGAATGGTTGAGGATCAGGATTGAAGCAAAGGTTATCAAGAATGGGAGATATGATGTTGAGGTGATTGGTTATGATAGGGAAGGGGATATTGTTTCTTTGAGTAATATCGTCGCGCTGATATTGGATGTTGAGAGGAATACGGGACGGGAGATGAAGCTTTGAGATGGTGTCGCAGAACAGCTTATATAGAATTTTATATTTTTAATTACCGGTTTGATACTTGCGGGGTTTTATGTCCTCCATTTTGTTTACCAACCTACTAACTATCCATTGTATTTTATATGGTCCAATGTGTCTTTGCAGTATTACCTACCATCCATCAACATAAAGTATCATCTTGGGACCTATCTGTCATCACTAATTGACACATTACCGAAGTGCCTTTGTCGATTTCTGGGCCAATGAGTCCATACAAAATACCATTGGCAATAGAAAAGTCACATCATCCCCTTCAATGACTCTATATCATGATCCTCAACGTGCAATGTTATACTGACTTGTCCTGTCCATTCAATTGATGCTCATCTACCCTAAGCCTTGGACGGGAGTAATGTCCTAGTGCCCGTGCCCAGTCCCCCGTATCCACCAACCATTCCAACACGATATCCGCTAAGCTTAGGGTTAAGCGTAACTACTGCACAACCACAACGTCATTCCTACCAATGGAACCATCAACCTTTCGTCTTCTCATGGCTGGATTCATTGATTGTTCTATTCAACATGACAAAGAACCATGATATTCTTTGAATATACCATCTATCAACTTTCCAATTCCTTATGCCCCCTCCCTGAATGAGGCCTGCTACGGTCCTGAAAGCGGCCGCCCCCAATATTCCAACATCCTTGAATCTTTAGCCAAAAGCCCACCTCCTTAAGCCATGGAACCAATTAGACCCTGGACTTTTGAGCCTTGTATGTCCTCCCCTGCACGAAGGAAGATGCGAATTGACAAGCTCAAACGAGGCTCTGCGTCTGCTACTCAATCCTCTCCTTTCATCTTTGGATCCCTCTTTTCTCTTTATCTGTTGCCAAACATGGCGCCAACCTAAAGGATTCAGCACGCGGGTTTTGGTTTACAAACGAGAGTGATTTGCATTGCTTTAAACCTCTCCCATCGCATCTTCAATCTTTCTATCGTCTCTACATTCAAACAAGCATATCGTCGACCCTTGAAGCCGTGTCTCTCCAGCTAGCGACGACCTTGTCTAGGTAGTCCACTACGCGACGCCACCACTCAAGACACTAGAGACGAACGAATCGAACGAGCGAACCCAGAATATCCACCAACATGGCTGAAGCAGACCCCGAAGTTATCGTGGCCGTTGTGGCTCTCCTCGTGTCTCTGGTCGCTCTAGCAGCTACTTTCATGCAGGTTATGCAGCAATACTATGCCTCTGCTGCAGGATACGCTCAATGTAACGAGAAAGTAATGGGCAGATGGGCCCTTACAAAAACCCGTCGTTTCTCATGGGACGAGCTTCGTTTCGAGGTCGAGTTCGAAGCACCCGTCATATTCGTTTCGCCTCCAGACAACAAGAACGGTCCTATACAGGGAGCCGAGATCTACTTCCTGGACGGCAGCGACGAAAGTCTCGACAACACTTGGTCCGAGTTGGATATCAATTTCAGAAAAGAATATGCATTAAAGACGAAACGAGAGCGCATTCACACTGCCGACAATGAGCGAGCTTCCTGGACACTACTCCTCAGCGCAGTGCAGCGCATGGAGAACGAGTCGGAAAAGTGGCAGAAGACCCAATACGGAGAGATGCACAAACAAATTGGTCCTCCCAATGCCCAGGAACAGAAGACCGATCTTCCCACAGAGCCTCCGAGTTTGTACGAGGCGCATACCATGACAGTAGCTCTTCAGCGCAAACGCAAAAGCTGGGACACAATGCCTGCAACCGTTCTCCGTCCATACGCGACAACAACTATATGCCATCTAATCGAGATGCTGGCAGCCCTGGGTATCTACTGGAAAGAGTTCGACCGCAGACGTGATCGCTACCGCGCCGAGGGCAATGGGTTCATGGTCCTTGGAGAAAAGGTCGCCGATCTTGGTTTGATGTTCACATTTAGTGTTTACGGCAGGAGTCGCTTCGAGCACAACCGAGTCATTCCTGTGGATCAAGTCAAGGAGCTGTGCTTCGGCTATGTGTCCACCATTTACAGCGTGACATTGGACCAGCGACGTCTTCAATTCCCAGAAGATGACCCCGAAAACTTGGCTTTCCTCCAATTGGCAACTCGTGGCGAGATCTCGCAGACTTTGATCAAAATTGGATGCAATACCAATGCTGTTCGTGCTTTCCAGGATGCTGGCAAACACACATCGCATCTATTTCCTGGTATGTTCATTCGTTTCCTCAATGTCGCATTCGCTAACAAGTTTCAGTATCGTTTGAGATCCTTGGTATGCTGAGTCGCACATTTCACATCAAGGACAGCATGTTTACCCACATTCCCAACCCAACGTCGGATCGCTGGGACAAGCAGTCGGTATCACTGGTCAAAGTGATGGAGGCTTACTACGAACTTGTTGGTGTATCACTGTCAGGAGCGCGCCGAAACCAGGTCATTCTTGATAAGACCAAGAAACATATCGAAAACATTCTGGATCACAACAAGGGTGGCAACATGGCGGAAAGAATGTTGATGCTCAAGGCCCTTCATGAAGCAATTGACGACTGCGACCAAATCCTGACGGCCAAGGAGCCTGCTGGTGTCGTCACCCCCTTTGCTGAGCAGTTGGGCATCAAAGTTCACGAGACCGAGGTCCAACAGAAGCGTCGAGAGATGGTCCAAGATGTTCTTCGATCACACATCCAAGAGGTTCTGCGTCTTCTCAACGATGGCGAGGATCGTTCATCTGATGTGCAATCTTTACATGCTGAATGGAGCCCGGCAGCAGCACACCCTCGACCCGATGGACAACCTAGAGTGACTCCGCTTGGGTTCGAAGATATGCACGAAGCCAGTCCGGACGAGCGACAGCACAAATTTATGGAAGTCTACTTCCATGTCATCCGCGAAAAGGTCGTCCCACGCGCTGCTCGCTCGACAGATCGACGAACAAGCATCGGCGGAGCTCCTCCAGGCCACGGTTTCCGAAGAGCAGGTACAGGTAGGACCCAAGCAAGCAGCATGCGCGGTATGGAACGAGGCTCGTCTCCACCACCGCCCATGCCAGCACCTCGTCTACAAACAAGCGTGGAGAATATACCTCTCAATACCATGTCGAACGGCCGTCCCTCCATGTCTAGCAGACCTGGCAGCGCCGTGAGTGAGGCTTATTCACTGCTCAGCGAGACGCCGAGAGGAAGGCTCGAGGGCGCTTTGTATGAGCAGGAGGTGTCGCATGACGATGCTTGGTGTACGTTGATATTCCGCATGATATGCTGGTTGATGCTGCATGACTTTAGTAAGTTGGATGTGCAGTTGAGTAAGAGTGAGTTGCTTGGGAGTCGCATGCCAGTTTACATATCATGAGCTTTGGTTAAATAGGTTTGAAGAGCTGGATGACATTGTATTAGGGGACATGTTTGGGAATGATGTGTTTAGCGATGGGATTTTAGATACCACAATAACGACTTATGTAGTCTTTAGATGTATAAAAGTATGTTAGTTTTATCTGGAGGAGAAAGACCTGAAATATCATAACAATGACCACCAGCAATCCGATGTGAAGTACCCTAGAGCAGTGATCCAAAACGTAGCAAGGCCTCACACCTATTCACAAAGACGGCAATCACATTCCACCTCAGGGGAACTCTACACCAAGAATCCTCCATCGGCCAACCCAGCCCCCGATCGGAACACCCCCGCATCGGCGCCCACCTCGAACTGGAAATCCGGGTGTCGGGTATGCCGAAGGCGCCGGCGACGGCGCTGCCTTGTTGTTTCGGCTGACTAAGTAAAACTCTATCGGTACCGATCAGACGGAGATAAGCACGTGAGTTTGGAAATGATTTTTCACTTTTCAACCCATGTGGCGAAAGAGTATCGTTAGTGGACATTAGTGAGGATGCGGTGAAGTCTGATGTTGAAGGGAGGGCAGTTTGAGTGGGATAGGGGAGTAAGTGGTTACATAAAAACATGGACTAGAAGATGAATGGACGGAAATATAGACAGTCTCTTGTGCTATATCTATACTAAAGCTGGTCTACTATTTTTGTCAGTCAATAATCAGCACCTGTTTTTATGTAACCCACAGAGATGATAGGTACCTGTTGTGAGGGGAAGGGATGATAGTCTGCCAAGGGTCAACTGTTTGGAGGAATAATACACATAATAGTCACAGCATATACCATATTGTTGACAAAAGGTAATGATTGATGTAAGTGTAATAGATAAATAGTAAATTATTTGAGCTCCTGGATTGTCTGAATGTTCCCTTTGATCCATTTGCAAAACTCCTGTATTCCTCCCTTGACGGGAATACCAAGCCAGTACTAATACGGCAACCATACAAAGCAATTAAATGCACGTTAAAAGGGTGTTATGTCTCATCCCTCCATCCAGTATCTATAATCCGACGTGCAAGGCAATAATAATAGACTTTACTTTCGCTGACGCCGCAACCGATTGGAAACAAAAACAATCACGTGAGGGAAAATAAGCCTTGTTTCTTGCAGGATTCTGTTCCAAGGCGTGCACGATCGTAGAAATCCGGTTAAGAATCAACGAGGCTTGAAATTGGAGACTAAGCAGGTTGTCTGGGCGGTTAAAACCTGTCTTGAATTCCAGCTTTCGCGTCGGTCGGTCACGGACGTATCCGCAGCCTGAGCTGGAGTAATAGAGAGAGAGGGTAGCCGGGTGACAAGACACAGACCAGGTCAGGACAGGTCCGCCAGGTCAGGTTCTTTCCGGTACCTAATGCAGACTTGCTTAGCTTGAACCATGGCCATGACCAACAGAGTCAACATCGAAAGTAACCCTTTGCCCAGAGACTCTAGTTGCAGTTCAGTTCATGTCCAGCATTGCATTGCATAACAAGTACCCTTTTCCGCAGCCGCTCATCAAGAAACCCCATTAAAATCGTGTGGAGATGTACAGCACTTTGTCCCCGTGTCATGTTTCCCCAAGCATGTACGTACCTAAACCGTTATCCAATCAATATCAGGCGTCAATCAGGCTAGACCATGTTAGATCCTGGGAAGGAGCCTTGGGCCATCCATCGCAGCACAGTACTATCCCCAAAAGAGTCTAGCGCTAAACATGGACAGTCCACCCTCTCTACCTTGGCCCGAGAACCAGACACCAACTACTACTACTCCTCCGTCACATCAGCCTGCACAACCATATCTTCTCTCTCACCAAAGCCTCGTCAGCAAACGGAGCCCTTCGAGAAGAAAACGGAAGAAAAAGGGCACCCAACGAACAAGATCCAGACAGGCACAACACCATTCTACGACATCCATCTTGCACCCCTTTTCTTGCTGGCCTTGTTTTTCTTTCTTTGTATCTCGCTTTCCTTTTTTCTACTAATCAATATCTCGTTTTCTTTCCTCTCTTTATTCCCGCCCCAGCTCGCCACACTCCCTTGTACACTAGGCCTCCCCTTGCCTTTGCACGCGGACTCTACGCTCCCACGCGTCTTCTGCTCGACAAACTGCCTTGCAACCGTTGCTTACTTCGCCCCCGCAACGACGCTTCGATCTACAGTGTTTTGAACCTCGACCGTGCAGTTCCCCGGGAAGCTACTGCTCGAATCCTCTTCGCGGTTCCGTCTGTCGACATTCGCCTGTCATCCTCTATATACTCCAAACTCGACCTTATTTCTGTCCATATATACTCGACTCCACAGTCTTTCTCGGTCGATCCAGCCTTATCCAACGTTTTGTGGATGCATGCGTGATCTGGCGAAACCTTCGCGTTGATTGTCCCCTTCCTGGCTGGTCCGTTCCGCAGATTCACCCCTCGATTTTTGCAGATTTTGGGTTAATAGTCAGCCTCAACACGCCAAGGCTGCTCAAACGGATCTCGTGGACCTCTGTTTGACCAGGCATCATCTTCATTGGACTGGACGAACACAACCACAAACATCACAACCAACATGACACCGTCACCCGCGACTAGTCAGGCTCTCGAGCCTCGTCATCCCAAACCCTCGCAAACAGTCTCTGTGAACATCTCCGAAGGCAGCCAGAGCCAGCGATCTCGTCGATTCCAGCTCGAGGTCAGTGAGTGCGTCGAGACTAAGACTGTTACGACCACTACTCGTCTCACACGCAAGTTTCCCCACGTCTTTGTCAGGGATCCTGTGCCCCTCGAAAACCTCGACACAAAAGAATACCCCCTTGCCATGAAACCTACTCCCCCAGAACTGATCGAGTTCTCCTACAAATTGCCGGGTGCGCTCGAGACCGACGACGAAGGCGAGGATGAGCCCACAGAGACCCAAGTAAGTCTGCGCAGAGGTTGCAGTTGTAACCATTAAGGCAATAAACAAATGCTAATATTCCCAGATGACATATAGCAACGGTCACTCCACCCCCGGCCGAATCAAAGCCGAGTCCCCTCAAGAATCGAATACCCTCGTCCGAGTGCCCAAGCACCGATCACAATCTCCTTCAGAAGGCTACCCCCGACGCTCCCGAGCCTCAAGAGCCAGCCCCACAGACTCTCCCGAATCAGCACCTACATCGAACCTTCGACGACTGCCTCGATCAAACCCACTCAACGCTGTTTCGGACAAGCTTCGTCGCTCTATAGCTCACGGCTCAAGCCGACGAGAAGGAGAGAGGTTATCTAGAGCGCCTTCTGGCTTCCTTGCTACCCCTGATACCTCAGAAGTTGTTGGTTCATCTGACCGACCAGCTCTTCGACGTTCGTCACACCATGAACGACAACACTCCCCCGAAGCATCTTCATCCGCTGTTAGCCCTCATTACGAAGCCACTAGCCCTGTCGAAAGCGATTCCCATACCGTCTTCAGCAGCAATGTGGCTACTCCACCAATTACAGACGCCGATGCCGAACCATTTGCAGACATAGATGGATCCCTACAGCAGCCTCTTCGTCCCTTCAACCCCAGACCTAGTATCGATGTTGTTGCTGCCCAAGATGCTAGTCTTCCTAGTCCTAGACTGTCGCCTACTTTAGCAGCCGCTCAGCTACATACCGCAGACGCCGAAGACGAAGGCCAGTCCAGTTTCCAGACATCAAACTCGGACCCCTCTCGCTGGGTCGATGAATCACAGCTGACAGAAGATGATACCTCGACTGCACTAGTTCCTGCTGGTCATTCCCAGGATGACTACGCGCTTGCCCGTCCTGATGGATCTCCCCAGGTTGTCGATACGCAAACCTTGCTTGAGGCTTTCGACTCGATGAAGACCGAAATGAAGACATTCATGATGTACCAGTTCCTTCGCCGATGTCCTCGACCTACTCTTCGAGTTGTCGCCAACGCTGTCAACCCTGCCCTCAAGTGCGATTTCCTTCGACAGCTACCTCTAGAGCTCGGATACTCTGTTCTGTCCCATCTCGACCACCAGGATCTCTGCCGAGCTGCTCAGGTCTCGAAGCACTGGCGCAACCTCGTCGACCGCAATGAGACTGGCTGGAAGGAGTTGTTTGATCGTGATGGCTACAGGCTCCCCCCTGGCGAGCTTAAAAAGGCTATCGTTCAGGGCTGGGGATGGCAAGACCCTGTTGGTGCTAATGGTTACGAGAAGGATTTGAGCATGCGAAGCCGCCTGACCTCGACCGAGCACGAGCTTACCCGAAACCTTCGACAAGAGACGGCCTCGAAATCCCGGGCTTCTAAGCGAAAGCGAGCGCTCAACACCTATTCGGCTGCCGAGCGATCGAAGCGACGTGCAAGTGCTCAGGAGGTCGTGACTCGCGAGGAAAGCAAGTCGCAGCCCGAAGTCAGACAGCACCCATCAGAGGGACCGCTGTCTGCTGCCAGCGCCGCCCTCAATGCTGTTCCTGACCCTCAACTTGGACTGCCAAGTCTCCGCGAGATGCATCTCTTCAAGTCACTATACCGCCGCCACCACATGATCCGCAAGAGCTGGACCAGCGGCGAGGTAAAACCCGGCCACGTCGCCTTTGCGGCTCATCCTCGTCACGTTATTACGTGTCTCCAGTTCGACGAGGACAAGATCATCACTGGTAGCGACGACACCCTCATTCATATTTACGACACCAAGACGGGCAAGCTCCGCAAGAAGCTTGAAGGCCATGAGGGTGGTGTCTGGGCGCTGCAGTACGAGGGCAATATGCTCGTTTCGGGCTCAACCGACAGGTCTGTCCGTGTTTGGGACATTGAGCGTGGACTCTGTCAGCAGGTGTTTTACGGACATACTAGCACTGTTCGTTGCCTGCAGATTTTGATGCCCACCGAGACTGGCAGAGACTCTGGCGGACAGGCTATCATGCAGCCCGAGAAGCCTCTCATCATTACCGGTTCCAGAGACAGTCAGCTTAGGGTTTGGCGTCTACCCGAGGTGGGCTCCCGTCGCTACATCCAGACGGGCCCCCCAGCTCACGAGTCGGATTGCCCTTACTTCATCCGAGTACTGGCTGGACACACTCATTCCGTTCGCGCTATTTCGGCCCACGGCGATACCTTGGTCAGTGGATCTTACGACAGCACCGTCCGTGTTTGGCGCATCAGCACTGGTGAGGCGCTGCACGTCCTACATGGGCATCTTCAAAAGGTCTACTCTGTGGTTCTTGATCATGAGCGCAACCGTTGCATCTCTGGCTCTATGGACTCGTTGGTCAAGATTTGGGATCTTGCAACAGGCGCGTGTCTGTACACACTCGAAGGACATAGTCTGCTGGTCGGGTTGTTGGACCTGCGTGACGAGCGTTTGGTGTCAGCAGCTGCTGATTCGACTCTACGTATTTGGGATCCAGAGAATGGAAAATGCCGTAATACGCTTATGGCGCATACTGGGGCTATCACCTGTTTCCAACACGATGGTCGCAAGGTCATTAGCGGCAGTGAAAAGACAGTCAAGATGTGGGATGTCCGAACTGGCGAGTGCGTCCAGGACTTGTTGAGTGATCTTAGCGGTGTTTGGCAAGTCAAGTTTGACGAGCGACGTTGTGTGGCTGCCGTCCAGCGAGACCAGCTCACATATGTCGAGGTATGTTGATGAATTGAGTGTGAACAAGAACGATTACTAACATGATGCAGATTCTTGACTTTGGAGCTGTCCGAGATGGCAAACCCCCAGAAGAACTGGGCAAGCGCATTCTTCTCAATGAACCCGAGGTGCGGGCCATGATTGAGGAAGAAGCGTGAGAGATCAGATTACGTACGAAACTGATGACGGGATATAAATATCAGTGATATGGGTTTACACGCGACTTGTCAGTCTATACGGCCGACTAATGAAATCAACTGGCGTTGAGGCGTCCGACATTTATGCATAAACAACACACATAGTTACGAGGTACAAGCATGACTGAGAGGAAAGGCGTTTTTTGTTATTGTTTCGCGGATGGGAGCATATACCTATTGTTTATTCAAAACATAAGTTGATTCAGTGTCTACAGGCTCAGACGGACAGACAGGAATGTAGTGTCTTGTGTTGAGCCTGGAGGATGAACAAAAGCCATGTTTTTGGGGCTTAGCATTACAGTTCTGTGTGAATGGA
Source organism: Fusarium pseudograminearum CS3096 (assembly GCF_000303195.2). Classification (NCBI taxonomy): domain Eukaryota; kingdom Fungi; phylum Ascomycota; class Sordariomycetes; order Hypocreales; family Nectriaceae; genus Fusarium; species Fusarium pseudograminearum. Next base: position 7,305,443 of record NC_031951.1, read on the forward strand.
TTTATTACATACGATGAAAGTGTCAGATTGTCAATGTGATGGATGGTGATACTGACTACATAGGATCCTGGCCTTTTGAGGCACAGCCACGTAGATCAAACGAGCGTCAAAGGATCCAGCAGGTAGTGGAGGCCATGGAAGCCTAAACGAAGAGCCCAACTGGTGACGTGCAAATACTAGTATCACTATGTCACGATGTATACCTTGGGTTTTGATCAAGCTTTAGTGTACAATAAACAAGCGTATTTATTTAGATGATATGGTGTAAGAACATCTTGTGTCAATAAAGTGCCAAGTCCCGATCATGCCGAGCTTCGACAGGGATCTTGTTTAATGGATGTCTATCTAACTATGTCATCCTTGTACGAGTGTTGCAATAAAAAACGCAGGTAAAGCCAGTTTCAACGACGTGATAAATCACGGTCAAGAAAATGATAGCCAAGAGTGATGGAGACTCAAGACATTGCATAGTTGCATCGGACACCTCAAGAATGGAGTCATTCGTCTAATGACTTCTCAGATTGGTCAGATCATTCCGACTGCCAGCGAACATGCGGCTTATCATTCATTACCCACCCGCCACTCTTACACGTAGGTATTTAGGCAAACGGTGAACAAACAAGACGCCTCCTCACTTCAACTGACCATCAAACTATCTTGTTTGTTTGTTACTATGGCGTGGCTCAAGGATTTTGTCGACAAGGCGACGGAGGAGTATAGGAAGGAAATGCAGTTGGAGAAGGAGAGACAGCAGCAATTTGCGGAGCATCAGCTGAGAAAAGAAGAGCAGAGAAGCTTAAGGCGTGGGCGGGCTGGGCAGGGTGCTTCGTCTCAGCAGCAGTATGGACAGTCGACTTATCAACAGCCTCAGAGTCAACAGTATGGACAACCTCAAAGCCCGCAGTACCAAACTCAACCACCTCAATACTATGGGCAACACCAAAGTCCACAATATCCGTCTCCTTCAGCACCATACAATCCACAGCCAAACTATCAGACACCTCCGCAATCACCAGAGACAATAGACCGCAGAACTCAGTACTACGCCGACCTGGCCAAATTCCAAGCCCAAGCACAAGCGGACGCAGCAAAAGAACAAGCGACCTACCAAGCCCAAGCAAAGACACAAGCACAGCAGCTCGAAACGCAATGGCGCGAAGCGGAACGACTCGCGGCACAGTACAAAGCCGAATACCAAGCACAAATGAGGCAAGCAGAGGAACAAATGGCGAATATGGATATTGAACGGAATAATGAAGCGGAGAGGCGGAGGGCGGAGGAAGAAGCGGCCAGTTTGAAGTTGGGTCAGGAGGAGCTTGTGAAGGAGCAGAAGATGTTGTTTGCCGAGATTAAACGACAGAGACAACAGCAGAAGAGGGGAGGGGATGAGCATGAAGAGAGACCGCCTTTACCGCCGAGGGTTAGCACAGAGGATGCTGCACCGCCTTTACCGAGGAGACAGGTTTCTGTAGCTGAAAGTGGAGGTGGAAGTCCAAGTTCCAGAAGGTCGACTCCTTATCATTACTCTGGTCAGAAGGAGTCGCCTCTTCCACCTCAGAGTCCTCAGGCTACTCGAGCTCCTCAGGCTCCTCAGACTCCCAAGACTCCTCAGACTCCCAAGACTCCTCAAGCTCCTCAGAGTCATCAAAGTTTCCAGGCTCCTCCACCTCCCCCGCCCCCTCCTCAAGCTTCTCAGGGCCCTGCATCGTCTGCTCCCCCTCCACCGCCGCCACCACCTGGGCCTCCTCCAGTACTGTCCACGGGCCGAAATCAGAAGCAGGGTGCCGGACAGGCTCCTCAACGACAGGTGCCTCGACCACAGACAAAGACACAGGAGCAGGTAGTTCCAGGACGAAGCCCTTTCACTCCACCAACCCCCGAGTCACTTCGGTCACATAAACTAAGAAAATCTTTCCATACACCATCTCCTTCCACCGAGAGTATCCCCTCTCAACAACCGCCAGAGACTGCACCTTCTTCACCTCATCCAGTCCGAAGTCCCCGTCAACAGAAATCTCCCCCTTCTACTCCATCGAAAAAACCTCCTCGTGTGAGGACGCCAGAACCCGCATGCAGACATCCGAGTGGTGCCAAGCCAGGAGCCGAATGCACAGGAGCTCTGACTTCTTTCCCTCAAGACTGGTTCTATTATCCCTCGGTTCCTGAATTCGTCATTTGCACTCGATGCTACGTTGATCATATCTACGATACCGAGTTTCGCAGCTCGTTCAAAAAGACCTTTCACAGCGATGGTGAAAAGCGCAAATGTCGTTTCAGCAGCCGACGTGTCAAAGACCACCTCTTCCCTGCGGCGATCAAGTCTGGAAGTCTGGATCAGCTTGTCGAGTTTATGCATAAGAGAATCACCATCAAAGACTGCAGGGAGCAGAATGCCGTTGAGGGGGAGCTGTGGTACAAGGCAGCCGACATCCCCAACGGGACCATTTGTCAGGCTTGTTTCGAGGATGGTCTCATTACTTCCTCGTTTGCCAAATACTACGCCCTTCAAGAGAGTCAAGGAGGCACCAACTGCGATTTGAGCATGTGGTTTCTCAAACGCAAGTTTATGGAGTACGCCAAAGAGAATAGATGGCAGGAGTTTTGTCGACAATTCAATGACAGAGCGCAGCTACCGGATTGTCCAAAGCTCAACGTCGTCAAGGCTAGTAACTATACGTGGTATAAGCCTAAATCTGGACCAGAGGGGCTGCAGGCTTGCGGGGCGTGTTACCATGATTACTTCCTAGCTTCAGAGGATGAAGACAAATGGAATCAGGTTGTTGGCGGTGACTTTGGCACGAGATGCAATTTGGGCCAACTGAACCATGTCATCCCCATGCACCAGGCCATGGATGATGAGGACAGAAGTCTCTTTTGGAACGCGGCGAAGGAAATTGACAAGTATCCGTTTTGCAACAGTCAAGGCACCAAGGGTGGTGTTTGGTACACACCTGTTAACGATGCACCGTGGGGTATCTGCGCTGCATGTTATGAGGGCATCGTGAAGCCAGTCGGAGGATCGAGGTGGTTTATGAGAGACACAGATGTTACGCCCGATGGCGTGTACATGTGTGGCTTCAACTTTGGACACCCGCGCGCATTCAAAGCTCTGGAAACATACGCCAATGCCCGGAACTGGGGAGACGGCAGGATGCTTCTTGACTGGGCTGCACAATGGGGCTCGGTCGAGCCATGCCCGGGGATCAAGTTCAGCAAGAACAGGCGTTGGTGGGGATGGGGAGATGTAGCCATCTGCGAGGAATGCTATAATTCTTTCGCCAAAGGGACAGCTCTGGAGCCCCAATTCGCACTCACAGGCCAGAAAGAACCCGAAAAGGAACGCATGTGCGATCTGTTCTCGCCTCGTATGAGGGGCCTATACAACGACGCATGCACAACAGGTAATCTGGAAGGGTTCCTCATAATGGCAGAGCAGCGACATATTGTCTACACCCAGACTATTATGCAATGCGAAGAGATCCTCAACCAGCAAAAGATAGCTGCGATGCAGGCACAGATGTTGGGCACGCAGGGCACCTTCTACAAGAGCATGGGAATGACGCATGATTTGACTGTGGGACATACACACACGGTTGGGAACGCATATGCTGGGTATGGTCATGAGAATGAGTATGTGCTTCAGGGACATATGTTTGATAGACAGGCGAGGGAGAAGGCGGCTGAGGTGATGAGTGGTGGGCCAACAATGAAAGTGCAGATGCTTGAGGCGAGGTGGAAAGAGGTTGAGTGAGTGATGTATAGTATAAGTCTTGACCTTGACTTGATCTCTGAGGTATTCATCCTTACGACTTTTTATTGCTCTGGCCTTCGCCCTTTTAGTCTTTAGTGTACACAATACAACTTGACTCTTACAAGCACAACCATTTTTAGACGCCTAGAATACAAGCTCCCACACATCCAAAGTCGACGTCCCAACCTTCAATCCCATACAAGATGCCGCTTTTCCAAGAATCAAGTACTTACCATCCCAACTAAACGATGCGGCCGTCACGAACCCGCTCTGGAACTTGATAGTATACAGCACACGCCCAGAATACAAATCGCTCACATCTACACCATCATCTGTCCTACAGCACAGGAAACGACAGTCGGCAGATACAGCAACGGGCCAGCCCTCGCGCGTTCTTCGTCCGCTGAGATTATACGACTCGAGTGCCGCGGTGCCGTGGTTCCAGTGGAAGATGGTGTCGCCCCATACTGCCACGATAATTTCTCCGTCGGGAGATGTTCCGAGGAATAAGGGTTTTTTCCACGTATCTGTTTCTAACTTGGCGATGGAGGCACGCGTTTTGACGTTTGTTATACGGATCGTACCGTCGCGCGACTGCGTGATGAGAAGCTTACTATCAGGTGTAAAGACAGCATGCGTCACCTCGTCCAAATGACAGGGAATAACGACGGATGCTCTGTTGATGTTGGCGCTGCAGTCCACAAGGCCCACGCGACCCTTTGTGCTTCCCACGGCAAGCCAGTTCCCATCATCTGAAAACGCTAGCGGTTTCGCGCCGGGCCACTTTGCGACAGGGACTTTGCGACCGTTGATGTAGTCGCCTAGGTAAATAACGGGCTTCTTGAAGTTGACTCCATCGTGGTTTGCTGCGTTGAGGCCCTTGCCGTCTTCCTCGCTAAGATACGCCCACTGGCGACCGTTACGAGAGAATATCATGCTCACGCCGTGCTGGTTTTGAAGGCATGAGACTTGGTTGACCTTCATGTCGTAGAAGCGCGTGGGGGACTCGAGGGTTTGAGTAGCGAATGTGCAGGCGCCGTGACGTGAGAGATAGGCTGTTTCGATTACCTCGTGGTTGGAGAGTTCTTTCTTGGCTAGATGGCGGAGGGAAATGCGGAGAGGGGTTGTGGATGTTATGCCGATGGCATTGTAGTCTGGGATGGGAGGTTCTTCAGTCTCTGAGTGAGGAGACGAAGCAATTGTTCTGAGATGTGAGTAAGTATGAGAAAACTAGAATGGAAGAGTAATGGACCTACTCAGGGTTGGCGAAGCTGCTGTTGCTGTTGCTGACATCTCTGCTTTCTTCATCGTCGGCTGGTGGAGGAGGAGGCACAGCAGAGGAGCTGTCTGAGATAAAATCGTGAACAGCTTCCAAGAATTCAGTAATGATGGTTCGTTGGCTTTCAACGCGGTAGTCTTCGCTGTCTGACTCTCCGAGGTATTTTGAGCGTAGAGTGGATGCTTCCTGGAGGATTTGCGAGCTGCTGTAACCAGGAAGTTCTCTCTGTCCATCATGAGGCTGAGCATTGATAACTCTGTGACATGTGAGTGAAAGATGTCTTGGGATGGTAGCAGTGGGATAACTCACAATAACACACAATCCAAGCCCAAACTCATGGAGCTTCTCAAACTCTCTAGCAATTTTGCAAAAGCCGACAATCGTTCAGCGGTATGCTCAAGCCAGCTCTGCGTTCTCTCCTCCTCCTTGTCGAGATCCAAGGCATCTTCGGCTTCCTCGATCAATTCGCCAGCCTCACTGACGACGCCCTTGAGCGCATCGTCCAGTCTCGCGGGCAAGTTCAGGTCAGCGTCAGTGTCGAGAGCTTGGGCGTTGTGGTGAAGCAGTCTCGCCACCATCTGGAGCTCTGCGAGCTCGCGCGACAGAGAGGCCAGGTCCAGACGCGCTTGCGGGTAGGACGTGACGAAGCTGCGGAGGCCATCGACGACGTGGGCTGTTGAGGTCTGGAGGGAGTCGCAGAGTGAGGATATTGACGACATTATGTTTGTTTTGTCACTGTGTCTGTCTATTCTTTTTTTGGTGATCGAATCTATGATGGTGTGATGTCCAACTATGGTGTTTCACAAGAAGTGTACTGTACTGCAACTGCCAATGCGGGATATTGTGTGGAGAATCGGAGAAACGGGAAGACGCCGGCTTATAGTTTATTTTGTTGTTATGAGATAAGGAGTAAGAACTCTTGATTATTCAATTGGAATTGTCATTATTATTACAGCCTTTAGAGGCTTGGAAACGAAGTAGTCTCGGCTATAGAAGAGGACACTGGACTGGGCTTGTTTCGCTGAGCTTGACGAGTAATGGTGATGTTGAACCGGGGTAACGTTATGCTATAGTTGCTGTTATAGGGCAATGACATGTTGAACCAATTGAGCTTGTCTAGGAATATCAGCGACCTGAACAGACTCTCAATTGTCAACTGACGACTTCTCTCATGACTCGGTTCATCTCGGAATTAATCAACATCAGGTGCCCGCCAAGCTTGCGGGGGAAATCTTGGAGACCCCGACGTGTACATCAAAAGATCTGAGCCCAACAGCCTCAAAACCAAAACAGACACTACAATCTCACCAGCAGAAACTGACTAATGACGGGAAACGGGAACAAGGTCGTATTAATAGAAGAGTCAGTTGTTCAGGCCGAGTGGATAGACCAGCTATCATTGTCTCATCTTTGAGGCCCTCCTCTCAAACTCAAACCTGTTCGTCAACTCGTTTATGGTCTAGGGTGAGGATCAGCATTCGGGAAGGCTAATGTTTGCTTTTTTGGATCCAAACGTCTTGGATCAGCATCTGCCACATGGCATCGTCTGCTTCAATCCCGAGGAAAACAACGTCTTGGCCCGTTTGTGGTCCCCCATTGCGTGATGCGGTTCTTATGTGTGTGTGTGATTTGGGCAGGGACGAGGTATTATTCAGATGAGACGGAGATATCACGTTGGATCGACAGGTCTAGAATTGAGTCTCGTAAGTTAACTGATGAGAGACGAAAAAGTGAGTCAACATGCCACTTTAGATGTACTTGGCTATTTCTTGTATCCTCAAGCTTAGAGGTCTGTAGGTCAGCCTTTCCAGTAACTTCCGGGTAGGTACTAAGGCAGACTACTACAGATTACGGTGTAGATGAGTAATGCCTTGTCAGTCTCATAGAGTAACTCTGCCACGATGCTTATGTGGCCGTGACGAATACTCGAGAGAATGACAACGAACAGACACATCCACCACAATAAAACTTGTGTTTATTCGTCTAGACCGCGACAACCACAGCTGAAAGAGGGGAGAACAAACTAAAGCCACACTTGGCTTCGCTGGCCAAGTGTGGCTCAGCATTAACTTGGGCTTGACCTTGTGTGTTTAGCGCTGTCTATCTTCATGCTCACAGTCACAGTCACACTCCCAAGCCCATGACCAGCAAACAAAGAGGGAATATCCTTGGAAGAAAAAAGCCTCTAAAAATCACGGGATCGACAGCATTAACATGTTCAACGGATAAACATGCCCAATTGATACATCCGGGATGGTTCCCCGCCCTTTGTCGTCTTTCCAGCCTTCTGTTTTTATTCTTCTGTGACTCTTCTTTTTTTTGGACCAGGTTCTCCTGATGGTTCCCCTTGTTGTTCATGTCTCCTACGTAGGTAGCATTTGTCTCGCCATCGCCTTGTCATGGTTTGATAGGATGCTAGATGAACCACATGTGCGAAGCGAATTGGCGCGATGGCGGGCTTGGGAAGCGCTGGCTCTTTTGGAAGCCAAAACAGGGATATCCCTGTAGCTTGGGTTGATTGTGACTTGACTAAAAAGAGAAAAGCGTTTAATGCACGGGCGCCTGACGAAGAGGGAATGGGACCAATCGGCATGTATTCCAGAAGACGGATGGAGGAGGTTTGGTGGGTGAGACGATTCGAGTGTCGACTCTATCTCTACTGTTAGATACTCTGTGATGGGTAACCAGGTTGATGAAGATGCTATCATGACTGACTCCATCTATACTCCATGTACTACTCCATACTCCATGCCAGCACAACAATAACGGTCACGGTCATGGTATCTCATGCAATGCGAGGTGCATGCGGGATAGACTGCTACCCAAATGTATTGACCACCTTCATCATCGTGCATGCTTGTCACATTTCCAGGCCCTGGCCGCTTACAGCTGCTGCTACTGCTACTGCTACTGTACCTGAGAATCAATCCGGTCAAGTCGTGTCATCCAATTGTCCAGCTGTATGTGGTGATACTGGGCCCAGCCCAATCCGACCCATCCCCATATCTCTCTCTCATTGCCGCCCTTTGAGAAGGGAACCCAAAGCTGAAGCGGGAGAAAGTGTGTGTGTGGTAATGCAACCTTGTCCCTCTAGATCTATCGATCAATTAAATATCTGTACTACCTTTTTTTGTTCTAATTCTTTTTCTCTTTCTTGTTCTCATTATCAAACACTGGGATTCCTTGTTGGTGAAGAGAAAAAAAAAGCCTCCGATTTTTCCTCACCGACAAGTCCACCGCCTCCAAGCATATTGACCACTTTTTTCTCGCTCTTGTCCCCCTTCCAGCTCCGACTCCAGCTCAGTTTCTTGTGTCTGATCCTAGCAGAGCGAGAGCCCAGTCCCCTTTTTTTTTTCTTGACATTTTTCCAATCATCCCCACTGAGTTGTCTGGCTTGGCTGTACTGTTCTTGTTCCCCGGTGCCACCGCCTAGTTGATAGAGTTCACCTCGGGTGTCGGTCTGTCGCGCCACAGCCCTGGAGGCCGCTGTAACTATAGGGTCTTTGGCTGCCTCTTTCAGTGGACAAAACTGACCGACCTACCGACCTTGAGTCTACACCACCAAATCCTTCTTACTCTTACCCCCTCTACCCCCCATCACCAGCTCATCCTCCTACTCCTCCCCCCACTGTGGATCAAAACTCCAGCTCATCTATCCATCCTTCACCGCGGGACCGGGACCAAGCGTGTGAATCATTTATTCTACTGCGCTTCCTTTTCGCTTTTCGCCTGGCCTCTTGTTTTTCCCATTGCCTGCTATTTCGATCGAATTTGTTAAGGGGTATCCCAGTCCCTGATCCGATCGCATCGTTCAAGACAGGCCACGCCTGTTCCTACTTGAACCTAATCAGCTCCATCTGCTGTCTTGCGGTCAAAAGCCCAAACGCATCTCGTCGACGATAAGACCTCTTCGTCTCCTCTCGTCTGTCTCACCACTGCATCTCAGAGACATACACACTACCAACAAACCAACAGAGAGCGAGCTGGTCTCCTCCCTTCCAACATATATACCCGATATCCCCCGCTTTATCTCTCTATCACATCGTTACTTTAAACGCCTCTCAATACACAACTGCCCATCATGCCGCTCGAACAGACAATTACCGTTGTCAACAATTCCGGCAAAATCATCAAGACCGTTCGTATTCCCCAGCGTCTTCGCCTCTTCCCCAGACTAACACTTCCCAGGGCAAGCAGCTTTTCACAATCTTCAAGGAAGCCCAAGGCAGCTACAAGGACAAGAAGGCCGAGCTCAGGGCCGGCAAATCCCTCCACCGATCAAAAACCTTTGACGCTGAAGGACGATCAAATTTCATCGACGATGACCGCTCCTCTTATTACCCTCCTCGCGCCGCTCCTAGCGAAGCCGGCTCACGGAGCACTCGCCGATCGCGAAGCGTTCACTCGCGCCATCCTCGAGACGACTTTGACGTCCGCAGCCGCAAGGCCTTGACCCTCGACAATCTTGAGAGGCACACCGAAGTTTCATCTGTAGCTCCCAGCAGAGCCCCTACACAGATGGTGCACAAGGATCCTTACGCCGAAACCATGAACTACGCTTTGTCTCCTCGTTCCATGGCTCCTTCAGCCTACGGCGATGCTATGGTTCCCCGAAACCGATCCACCGGAGAGCTTGTGCAGTCAAAGCCGCGCAAGGAAATCGACATGGACCTCGCCTACGGCAGCATCCCTCCCGATCTGAAGGATCGCACCGATCTGGACCCACACAAAGTCGATGAGAAGGAGGCCATGGGTCTCGTTCACCGTGTCGAGAATCTCCTTACCGAGGCCCAGTGTATCCACCACTCTGCCACCCACACCATGTCCGAGCTTCAAAAGAATCCTGACCACGCCGCCGCCGTTGCGCTCACGCTTGCTGAGTTGTCCAAGATTGTCAAGAAGACATCACCAGCCTTCCTGGCCCTCCTCAAGACTGGATCCCCCGCCGTCTTTGGCCTCCTATCGTCACCGCAATTCCTGATCGGCACCAGTATCGCTGCTGGTGTCACAGTCATTTGCTTCGGAGGATGGAAGATTTTCCAGAAAATGGCTGAGGCCAAGGCAGCACGTGAGGCTTTGGCTTACGAGGGTGTCCCCATGGACCGACCTGCGCCCATGCGCACGCAGACTGAGTACGCCCCTGTCGAGTACATGGACGAGGCTCTCATCCTTGATGATGATCTGAGCTCAATCGAGACCTGGATGAGAGGTGTCCCAGCTGGCTCAGTAGTCGAGAGCGTTGACATGGAACTCATCACACCTACTGCCTATGACAGTATGGGTGACGACTTTGACACCAAGTCCCGCCGTAGCACAAGAACAGCCAGGACAACCAAGACAAGCAAGACCAGCGACACCCACCGAAGCTCAAAGTCTCACCGCACTGAGGGCAGTCATCGCAGTTCCCGAAGCCGTCGCGACGACGACACCAAGAGCAGGTACACCGAGAGCATCGCAGACAGCGAGCGCAGCCACCGCTCATCAAGAAGCAAACGCACTGATAAGTCGGACACAAGATCCATCGATAGCCGAAGCAGTCGACGAGACGACGCTTCCGAGGTGACAATGCGACCCAAGCACAACCGCAACAACAGCAACATGCTCAAGGCTCTCTTCAAGAACAAGGAGAAGAAAGAGCGCACTCTTGTTATGGCTTAGACTGGCATCTGAATACCCTTTTTGGATCACGCTTTTACACATTTTCTTTTATCTTGCATATTACTTCGGCGCAATTTTAAAGACTGGATGGTCAGGACTTTACATCCCCCAAGACGATAAACATTTGGAAACTTCACATCTACAAAGACGAGATAAAACATTTGGATCTTCTTTTTTCACAGAATCATGGATGGGCAAAGAAGGAAGCCCTTCCCACCAGCGATTTATTCACCTACACCTTGTTTCTTTTTTATCACGATACTACGAAAGATGTTGTACACATGTGAGAAGACGTATGGAAACGAAAATGGAAACGAACTACCGATATGGATTGGATGGACTCTTGCACACGCTCGAGCAGGTTTTTCTTATTTCACTGATTGCATGACGCACGGAAGACAGATTACGGAGCTGTCATTTGGGACTGGGACTTTTTAGTTGGGAGGGCATTTCTGTTTATGTTTACTACCTACAATCTAGGTTAGGCTTTTTTTTTTTACATAGCGATCAATGCACTGGGCTGAAATGGTCCTTTTTGATTGTGCTTTACATGAGTCTATTGTGAGGTTGAATGATGTGATTGCGTCAATACAACTGATGTGCTTTCATGTACCATGATTTGAGATTCATCGTGCATTTTGATCTCAGATTTGACATATCTTTTCGATGCAACATTTGCCATCATCTAGACACGGGTTTCTGCCTGACCCTGAAGCAAGAGTTGCGTAATTGATCTCAGATCTAAATCGATTTGTGGTGTGGGCTTTGTGGGGTGTGTGCGAGAGCAAGTGGGTAGACCTGAGGGCGTATGATCAAGCTTTCCTCACGAGACAATTGGACTTTTCAGAATCTGATCAAGATTGCGTTTTGGCCAGCCTCTCGCTCGTGTTTGAGCTGTTTGCTGTAGAAAGCTCGGATACTGTGTGTGTGGAGAGAGGTCTGTAAGAGATGCGTCTCGCCAAGATTGGGTGTACTTTGCCGACAGGCTCTGTTCCGATAGGCTCGAGCTTGTGACAAAAAAAGAGAAGTGTAGGACGGAAGACATGAAGCTTTGGCGTTTTTTTGATGATGATGTTATTTGGATTTGCTTTTGCTTCCTGTTGGGTATTGAGGAGGATGGTCTTTCGGCTACTGGTGACGGATACACGGGAACTTGCTTCGCCATGTCCAATAGATGCCCTGGCAAAGCCAAGTTGCATGTCAAAGCTCGCTCGTTTCCGAAGTTGTGCTATGAATGTTGATAGATGTGTGGTGGTTGACTGAGGGGCTGTCGCGATGTTGCATGCTTGTGTTTGATCAAACTGTCCATCATGGTCCAACCCCTTCCCGAGATTTCACGTATCTTCATTCAAACAAGACATGTATTTGCTGAGATTGGCATTTGGACTTGTAGAGATGACGTGAAGTTTGAGAGGATGATCAGTCATCAAGAGTGTCGGAGTTGGGTATTAAGACCTCTCTCTCCCCCGACTTCCAACTTTTCATTTTCCTTCCTTCTTCATCACCATCACCCAGAGCACCATCACCATGCACTCTCCATGTGTGCTGGGTAAGTTGGACTTCTCATCTATCTCATCCATTGTCATGGAGTGTTTCACCCAAGCCACTCTATTCATGAGTCTTCCCCTTCCCGGTCTCTTTCCCACACCTTCATGTGGCAAGACCTTTTCCCTCCAAGTCTATTATACATCTTTAAGTTTTCCTCCTCAGCAAGGTAGGCGCACTCGCCATTCTTATCATTCTCATCATCATCTCGGGTTTACTCGTGGGAGTGTTCTACCCAAGCCACTATCCCGGCACATGGGTATTCTCATTCTCTACCTCTTCTCACACACCTCCATGTGGCAAGACCTTGAGCTCCCCAGTCACTTTTACATCTTCATCTGGCATGTTCCTGCACCACGAAAAACAGGCGAACTGTCCCGACGATGTCCCATATTCTATGGGAATGTCTTTGTGTTGTGGTTTGATGACGAGAAGCACCGCTTGCTCGAACTGATACAGCAGCACCTGGACCGAGGTTCATGAAGGGAAGAAAGCGATGCTCGCTCTTCGCCTAGCGTCAGAACCACCTCGTTTTATGGTGGTGGTTGATGTCTGGTGTGGTCATTACTGCAAACTTGTAAGTCCTCCCATCTTCGATAAGTTGAACAAGTCAAGATGACTGACTGACTGTGATGCACATGGCTAGCGCAAGCAATGTTCACCACGAATGGAATCCAATATGACTTCCCCTGTGGTGTTGTCTTTGGAGCATTTGCCATAGTTTCCGTGGATTTGGCCCCGACCTGTCTAACATTGTGATGGATTCTCGCGACTGTTTTTCCCACCTTGTCGAGTGGATTGAATACGATGAGACAGAACCCAACTGGGAGCTCATCTGGCAGGTCAAGTCTATCTGTGTCGGCGCTGTGATTGACTTTGCTGACGATGATAGACAGACTTGTGTATCGCAGCTTGAAGGAGAAGGGAGCATTGTGTGAAGAGAGGTTATGTCGTCACGACATCTTGTGAGTAGTCCCACCTCTACCCAATATGCTTCAACAGCCTCGGATTTTCATATCATTTCCCGTCGTGAATTTCCCAAGCTAATACTACGCAGTACTTACTGTGAATGGCCTGATCTTCGCGGGCTGTCGAACTGCTTTCCTGCGCCATTTCCAGCCACTCTCCGTCCAATCCATATCATCATGGACGACTGTTCTTTGCTTTCCCCCACTCTGACCCGATCGACTTCATTATGGTCCGGGTTGAGAGGCGGACACTTCTACAAGAAGAAAGCCTTCGAGTCACTTCCTGTAATCTGTACAGGCCAGAAAGATGCCTGCCTTTTAAGATCATTGGCCAAGATGGGACAGTTAAGTTGCGCCTTCTGGCTAAACACGTCACCGTTCCCTTTGGCCTGATGCGGTCACAATGGCGGCCGATACGTCGTCAAGCCAATCGCCATCAGCATGCATGGTCTCCGGATATGTTTTTCAGAACATCCAAGAAGCAGAGCGACGAACAGCTTTGTAACATGGCACACCAGCAGTTAGTAAGTAGACAGCCGATTCATTGACTTAATCCTGCTGACATGGTTGAATAGATTGCATTGACTATTTGCCTCCTATTATCACTATATACCACATCAGCAACAAGATGTCGCACCTCCTACATCAAGATCCGATATGTGCAATGGGTACCATTAACTATCCTTTCTCGTTTTACCTGAGGCCCTTCAACAAGCCAACCACATCGGGTAGTCATAGGATATCCTGAGTCGAACGTGTACTTGCGACAACCCCTCCCAAGGGCCCAAGTGAACCATGCTTGTTCCTGGCCGACTTGCTTTTATAATACCGTTCTCTGGCTGGATTTCCAGTAATTGTCTCCACTGCGTGAGGCGATGCACCATTCTCCGTGGGTGGTACATATGCTTTCATGCTCTCGGATGTGGTCAGAGGTATCTACATGACACGGTCGAGTGATGATGATGTGGGACCTGCAATAACCCAACAAGTGTCGATGAAGTCTCTTTGAGACCCCCGAACAACATGGACGATGACGGTAAGTCCTTGAGAATCCAGACATATCAACTGTTGCTAACAACTACTTGTTAGGAGCTCTCCCGAGTCCTTTGTACAGCGAATCTCATCAGAGACAAACTGCGTCTTGGCTAGGAACACTTCCTCTCATTGAGTTGTTCTTGAAGCAGTTGTCAACAGCATCATTGCTCAGGCGGAAACGAATTTCCAATCCTGGTTGTGATTGGCTTCGGCCTGTTGGAGCTCATTGTGAGCCAACCACCATCTATCACAAGTATTGGAGTTAAACTGACATCGAGATAGCGGCCCGAACCAAGAAGGTCGGGGCTACGAGCAACAAGCGACTCGACGATGGAGACGAGAACAACGAGGGCGGCGACGACAGCGAAGAGGGCGACAACAGCGACGAACAGAACCAACAACCCAGGTAAGTAAGGGCAGAGAACTTTGTTTATTCCCAATCTGAGAAAGTATATTAGCTGACTGGTAAACCAGCAAGAGACCAAGGACAGATGGCGAGACAGGTGCGCGTCATCAGCAACCATTCTTGACAGTCTATCGATACAATTGACTATGTCGGTCAGGGCACCGGTGATGACTTTGGCGCCATTTTCGATGCCAACTAGCATGTCGCAAGAGCTCATCACCATGACTATTGCAGTTGCTATTTGCACCATGTGTTCCTCTTGACCGTCAGGACACCATCTGTGGTACCTCTGTACAGTCGAGGAGAAGAATGGATACATCTCAGCTCTCTGAACTGAGCGATAAGGCGTTGCTCTCTCTCATCCCCCATCTCTATCAACGACGAAGACACTGAACCAACGGTCTTTCAACTGTATCACCCTCAGCTGTTAGCCCCTCGTTCTTTCCACCCGGTGGACTTGGCGACACACAGTATACTTAAAGTGTCTCTCTTCTTGTTGTCCTTCGTCGATGTTGCATTTCCTAGTTGGTGGACCCAACTACCACCCGACCTACACATATGGAAATGAGCAGAGATTCACATGAATTCATCGAGATAGGGGTTGAGTCACTCTGTCTGTACTAGCAGTCAGTAAACCCTGAGATGCTGGGTTTCTACCGCCGCAAGACACACACGCTCGGCAAAGAGGAGAGAGCTTCACCTCGAGCTCATGTGGCAAGACCAATGATGGGTGTATCTTATCTTTCGACAATAGGAAAGTCAGGTCTTGACAATGACTTGTTTTTCATGTAAGTTGAACATATCGTTTGTCTTATTTTATTACTAACATGCCTTTCAGATGGATATCCCCCCATGGCCATGACGACTTTAGAGATGAACGAGTAAGGTCGATTGTCAATTTAGACTTGGCAGAACCCTCTTCACTCCCTCAACAAGATGGAATGGTTTAACCGTCTTGTCCAACCGCTCGGCTTGGCATCATCCATCTAAGCCACAGCAAGGCCCGATTCCAATGAGTCGGTAACGTCCAGACCCAAGCCATGACTGGAGATTTCATCAATTCTACCCTCTACCGCTAGCAACGACCGAATTCTACCAATTCATCAACGACGCAAGTATGGAGAACACGCAGAACAGAAGATGGAATTTGTCCAGGTTCTCAATTGGTAAAGGAGCTACAGAAGATGGGAAATCTTCCTGATATTCTCACCCATCTGTGTTTACGATGGGTCGTCATACGAATGACGAGAAATAACGAGGAACCGTTGTCCGCATGCCGGGGCACACTCCGTGGTATTTTCTTTGGAGGATCAATCCTCGAGCGCACGCTCTCAACAGCGAACAGATCGCATCATGCCTCAACCTGATTACTCATGGTTGGGGCTTCGTTCCATGCACAGATAGCCCGCCTTTCGGGACCGCTGCTGTTCCTACACTACTATGTCTCAAGATCCGTGGACTCTCGCCAGGACATCAATCTGGAACAGGGGTGTGAGGCAGTTGCATTGCCTCCTACGGGAAGAGGGAGAGAAACCAGGGATCACGATTCGTCACCAGTTACCAGTCAGCAATGATCGACCACTTGATACATCGCCCTGATTCCAATATCACATCTTGGAGCACAGATTGGATTCTGAATATTGAGAATCTTCCCGAAACTCCCCTTGAGAAACGGGTTTGAAGTTAGTCGGTCGCAATCAATACGGAGCTCCGTTCTGTTTACTGCTCCCTCCTTTGCCGATCAGCTGGTCTCAAACAGCTGCAGTGCAATCCCCAGCCTCGGGAGAGCTAGAGGACAAGTTGAAGCGATGGCAACAAGGCAGCCAATTTCAACGCTCTGTTGTCTTGCCGACTGGGTTTTGGTTGGGCAATTGACTTAGGGGACCTCAGACTCTCCCGAATGCAAGTCCCTCACGATAATCTGATTTCATTTCTGAGTAGAGTCTGACAAGGGTTCACACTGATCGATCTAAGCCATCTCTCACTGGTCGAGGGAAACCATGTTGTTGGGTGTCTTCAGAATCTTGCATTCCTGATACTGTATGGAAACGGCCGATTCAGATCACTTCCAAATTACGATTCAGACGACTCTGATTACGACAAGTCTCCGAGAGAAACTTCTCTCTCAACCGGGCCACTTTCACCAAACTGAGCCCCAGGCCCAGTCCCAAGCCCAGTCCTCACGTCACTGGATATTCTGCATCGCGAACTCGTTGCATGGCCTATTGATAGCAAGATCAAGCATCAACCCCGAAGCACAGCGAATTGGCCATCAATGTCAATGAAGATGCATTTCCAAATCTTCCAATTTAGAACAGGTCGCAACATTGCATCTTGGCTTGTCGCGATGCAGCCGCTGCCTATAAAGCGCATGGCATGGCTACCTTGTTGCCTTGGCTGATGATGGTCAAGACTGCGCCAGTACGACCTCACGATCATTCGTGTAGATGTTCCACCGTCTCCAGCACATCGGCTGTTGGGCAAAACATCCAAAGCCCGAATGTACACAGATGATTCGACTCTGATTCGTACTTGTGTTCTTGAAGAGGGTATTGACTGGATTCTCCGCCTCTGCGACTCCATCACCTGGACTCTAAACACTACCAAGCGAGCTGTTGGAAGTCATGTGCGATTTGCTTTACAACCGCGACATTGAGAACTTGCGTTTGGCTTGTGGAGTTTGGGGGACGAATTCTTAAAGCTGACTGCAGTTACATCTCTCTCAAGGCATTGTCCTTTTGGGGGCGTGTTCCGACTGTCTGTCCGTTGATCAGCAACGCCAACGCCCACCTACCGAAGACCAGATATGTTGGACATGCTGTCGCGGAGACTTTACTCAACTGGCAATGGACCCGATCCTTCGTTACCAGAAAGCACTATAGCTTCTGAGTAATAATCAACGGCTTCCGACCCGACCAGATGGGCAGCGCCAAAGCCCCGATTGCTTTAATCACAACGAAGTACAAATCATGCTGAGAGTATTCGTCCGGTCTCCCTAGTCCACTGGTGAATTGGATCGGTGCCTTTTGTTCCCAGCTTTATTACAGTGGGAAAGCTCCGATATCCTCTCAAACATGAGGAGAGAATACAAAGAGCGATAGCTTTCAGCTGTAGATGACAGGCCAGTCACTACGCGATGGGCCGGGGTACATTGAACAGAGGTCGAGACAACTCGTCAACCGAGGCTGTCGAGAATAAACGATGGCCTGAGATCCCTGTATCACCTCCTCAGCAGTAGACCACTACTTGCGTATGATGATCTTTGGAACAGTGCTACAATGTACTGGGCTACCCTCTAAGAGAGATTATTAGTCCTCCCCTTTACATCGCCTTGGTCTATCAGACTGCGGATCTGGTGCGCTTTAAGCTCACGATTCAATCTTCTTTTTGCGGAGCTTCGAATTGAAGGCAAGGGACCAACTGTCGATAGTGGAGGGGCGAAAGGCCGCACAGTCGCTGAAGCATCTGCCACGAACTGCAATGGTGCCAATCACATTTGATAACAAGCGCTACACAGCTCTGTCTATGTTTTGGCAAAATGCAAAATTTTTCTATATTCTGGAGCTGACATTTCCTGCCACACCTTCCTCATGTCAAGCTGTTATCCGAAATGGCCAATCTAGCTGTACATCCTCGGGGAGTACGACAGTGGCCAGCCATCTTCGTGAACGGTAATTGCGGCAAGCCCTCGTCAACATGAACTAGCACCAGGAAGCTGGGCAAGATATCCATGACACAGGAGGTACTGCTGCTATACTGAACTGACTATCCTCCATGATCCCTTCCGAGTTACCGTCAGCACTGCAAAGTTCACCATCGGACTCCTTGATACTGGGACTGGATGGAGAATGATTTCAGCAGGACTATGACTTTGCAGAGGTCTGCCCAACGAGGGTGATTACATCAAGACGTGTGTACCCCGAAAACCTCTTTACTCGAGCACATACTACAGACACTAGCTCTACTCTACACATCAGGTGACCAACACCAGAGACGAGTTTATTGCATGTCGCTGCCTACCCACCTGATATGAGGTGAAGCCACCTTACCTTGACACAGAACTGGGGAAATTCAACAGCGTAGTGACAGCACAATCGTCTGTAGCGCAGTCTTTGTCACCGTCTTCATGACCATTCTCGTTTTTAGGACCGTCTTCGTCATCCTCCTCGTCGTCAGGTCCGTCACACACCCCAACGTTTTTGAGCAAACCTTCAAGGACCAGAAGTCACTCCCTGTTGGAGGTTCCAGCGACGACTTGCAACCGAATTCATAAATCGGTGCAGCGAGTATGTTGAAGTCCTGCTGCCTGGCCCCGCTCGCCCCGTGCGTTCACATCCACCATCACCACATCGTCATCACCGTCAGTGCTACGGCCCGCTGCTCTCTCTCCATTCTTGCCTCCGCCATGCCAACCAGCGCATCCGTTTACTGTCATGCTGGCGTCTCTCATTCGACCACTCCTGAATCATCGCGTTCTTACTGCGTCCTCCTCCCGATGCCCTTCCAAAGCGCAGCAGAGCCGCAGAATCGGCTTTTGGCCAGGCGAATCAAGGCCTTTCTTCCATTCAACTGCGCAATTTTTATCCCGAACGCGATACGAACTACGGGATGACATTGTCTGACCTGATCGATGGTTCTTGCGCTGCGGGTTCTATTGATCAAGCCCATACTGCGCCAGCTGTGCAATCAGTGCATGAAGCGAAATGCGTGAACTCCAGCTCGGATCTCAGCAGTAACAAAGAACGCAATCGAAACAATTTGAGCCCGTTTGAAACGAAGTGGTACCTTGACAATGTCTCAACACATTCTCACCCCGTCAGGGCCCGTGCGGTCGCTGCACGCAACCTGGGAAGAAGCGCTTGCCCCTCTCTCAAGTTCATTCGATGTGCCCTTTCCAGGAACGCCGTTTCAATCGTGCACTGTTCACATGGCGCCGATATGCAAGCTCCGTCATATACGGTACCGACTCACGGCTGTGAAACGATTGAAGATGTTGCTGTTCCTTTGACGGTCAGAATGCATCAGACCTTGTCATCGAAGTTCGAGGCCAGCTTGGAAAGACTTTCGTGCGGCATGCGTAAAGCAGAACAGAAGCTGTGGCCTTGCTATCACGATAAGAAGAGCTCATTCTTGGAAACATCAAAGCCGACGAATATTCCATCTGTCTGGGGAACAGATCGCCGAAGAGGGTGCTACGATATTCTGTGTTCCTGTATTCAAAATGTACAGTTGAACTGGTTTCCTTACCAACCCAGTATACCGGCCGCCCAGCAAGATAACCGATTCCATGTTCCCTCACATTGGCAGCCTGGAGACGCCGTTTTTGACTTGCTGAACGAGAGTACTCCTTGCTAAAACCGAGATTCCGCTCGAAATGCTTCGCCAATACCGGCATTCTCTATCTCTCGCAACACAGCGTGGCCCCGCCAAGCATACAATACAGGCCAGCTTACATGGAAAGTCCACCATGATGCCTTGGTCTTGGTGGCTGGATAAAGCTCAGAAATCCACAATGGTAGTGGACTATTATCTCCATGGGCGTCAGTTTGGTCGTTTCTTGGCCACCAATGCTCTTCCTTCAAATGCGATTTTGAACTCGCATTGATGATTGGACCATCGGGTGACTGTGTTGTCACAGTGTCAAAGAATACTCTGAAACTGACGAAAAGGGAACCCTTTTTTCGAAATATCTATTATTGATTCGGATACCGGAAGAAGCTCTGGTTGAGATGCTGGTAGACCAAGGACGTAACTTAGGCTTCTTAGCTTCGATTCGCATATTCAAGTCGTGGCGGTGGACAGACTCCGAGGTTCCTGAAGGCATAGTTCACCCAGTCGAAGTTGCCGTGCTCAGCACAGCGATACTGCCAGAACGCTAAATGGCACACTGAAATCACGGACGTAAGTGACTACATCAGCTTTTAGGAATTAGACTAATATGATTATAGAGGAATGAGATCTCTAGAAGCATCTCAAGACTCAGCACTGGGTTTGCTAAGGAGCCCTACACGTACACCGGATTTACTGTAGGGTGAGGTTTGGTGTTTGACAAGCCGGGCATCTGCAAGGGGAAAGATCAACTTCAACGTGCAAATTCTCAGCTTTTCAAGGATGGAGGGTTAGAAGTGCAGTTTGAACCTCAATGGATTGCCCTTGGACATGATCAACGATGTCAGTTCCTGTAGAATCACCAAACAAGTCGACATTAACAACAATTTCTTCAAACTTCACACCGAGGTTCAGCTCGATGCTGGTACCCTTGGCTAGCTCCGACTTTAGACTGTCAGGAAGGTCGGACTGTTTGACCCGACCGTTTCCATTCACCTTTCGTTTCTTCGGCGCGGTAGACCTCGTCCACCCGCACCAGCAAGAAACTTACCAAGGTCGCTGCATTCTTGCAGAGAAATCCATTATATATTTCCGACCTTCCATCTACGCCGCTGGGAACCAACTGTCATGATTAGCGACCAAAGTCGGATGATGCTCCAAGATGGTCTCGAACCCGAAATCGAGATTTTGTCTTCCGAAAGCTTCCCATCCTCCTGCATGGAGCCTGGTCCGTCGCCTATACAACAGCCATCTGCGATCATTGAGTAGCCTTCGGCCTCCCTATCACTTCGGCCCTCCTATCACTACTCAGGAAAGAATCCTATGATGACTTCGGTGTTTTCGATGATTCTGTCACGTAGCAACAGACGCTGTCAACGAGACCTTTGACACCCTTCGCCATTGCAGCATGGAATTTGCCTTTGTCAAGTGAACTAGAGCCATTATTATCTTGGAGCTTTCCCCATTCCGGTGTTGCACATTGAGGCAATCTGCTTTGCTCAACAGGTTCCCTTACAACCGGCCTCCCCACACGTGGATATTCCAGCGACCACGAACGATATCAGATGCGGTCAAGTTCCTGCTGCTGAACGGTGCAAACCCTAACACGACCGAGGCTGAGGCAGCAGAACAGATCACGACTTCTCCATTGGCCTATGCCTATCGACGAGGCCGAGAGAGCAGAATGAATGTCGGCCGAGCCAAGGCGATGTGTATCATGCTTCTCCTGGCAGGTGCATGTTGTCTTGGAATGCACAGATTGGCACTATCGAATGTGTGTTTTAGAAACTGGTACCAACAACAATGCCTTCTGACAACATGGAGTATCTTTCAGGGCGATGTGAGAGTCGTAAGCAAGGGCAGAATGGCGGGAAGCAAGATAATATTCCATTCTCACTATGACGCCCAAGTTAAGTATGGCACAAATACAACCGGAGAGCCACCTCAGTTTCCTGTATCGGTCGAGACGAACGCGAAATGCGGACGAGCCGGTTGTCTTGTGTACCACGAGCTAAGCAACGTACTGCCCACGCAAGTACACAATCTTCAACGCAGGAGGGCTGGTGACGGGTCAGAGGCGGCATTGTTCCTCGAATACAGGCACAGAAAGACCTAGCTCTGTTTTGACAGAGGCAAGCTAGGCCAGAACACGCTGATCCAGATCAGGAGTGTGATGTACTCTATCGAATGGTCGAGAAAAAGAGAAGCCTTTTAACCCGACTTTACTTTTGTAAGGTCAAAAATGATCTGGCCCTTGACCGAAGTAGAAGTCAGGGCACAAAACGTCGTCTTACTGTGCAGGCATAGCCGTGCGTGATGAGAGTCCTTTCGCCAACAACCTCTTTGCAGTTTCGAGCATCTTCAAACTCGCCGTTGATGCTGTACCCCACCCCGAGCTACTGCCTATACCGGCTGTTACCAATAAGCTTCGGGCTTTCACCTTCGAACTGCTCCGCCTGTCCCTTGGTGTGTGCCCCAGCAAATATTTCTATTAGGCTGTCCTGGCATTCGAGCACAACCTTGACTTCGAATCGCGAGATGTTGTTCTAACTCTCGGAAATGAGGGTCGATCTGAAGACGTGGATCAGAGATCTGATAGATCAGATCCTTATGCGAGGTTTGGGACGGAACAACCAAGCCTCACAAACGAAGAAGCGGCCAATGCCTGTACCTTGTTCTAGCCAACGCGTCCATTTTCTTACTTGACTCATTTGATGGATTGCAAAGGTCCGAGTTCGTTGGAATCGACCTTGGGCGAAACCAAGTGTACAACCGCTAGGCTCCTTTATTTTGGTCGGAGGATTTGGAGGCCGTGATACAGTAGAAAGACAGAGTTGTTTTCTCTCTCACTTTGCATTGTCTTTACCGACCACCTTGGTACTTTCATCTTCCGTTCTTTTCTATTTCCAATGCTGCCCGCATTCTTGAGAATCCGACTTGGTTTTGTGGGTTAAGTGTACCCTCGTTCTCCCCGGCCGAAACGATAGCTTCTCACGAACAGAAGGCAACGTCTTTTGACCTCGGAATTCCGAGAGAAGGAAACATTGTTCTGAAAGCGCCCTCTCCATTCAGGCTAATGGCTTACAATAAGATCCTAGGCAACCTTCAAGGCCCGTGATCTGCCCCTATGTCATTCTGTCCCAATTGCGACTACTCTAGTGGTACCTCGCGGCATCAGTGGTTCACAATCACAGTTGACAAGGCTAGAGCAGGACTATTTACTCAGCACACCGAGAACGTATCCGCGCCAATCAGAAACGGAGTCTTGATCGGATCGATAGAACTTCAGATATCCAACATGCTCTTCCAACACCCTACCATGTCACTACGGAACGGAACATCCATGAGGTACACCTGGGTTTCTGGGTCGTTTGGTGAATCTCCGAATCTATCCGCACAGCATCGACGGAACGAGCTACTCCATCTCGAATTCCGACCTCATTCTTGAGTTGACTGGACGAGACCTCTACCCTCCAAGTCTATTATACTCTAAGACAGAGAGAACAACGATTGCAAAGTTCCCCTCAAAGCCAAGCGCAAGAATCACCCTCACCCTTACCCTCGCAATGTATTCCTTCAAGACAGATGAGACCCCCAACAAACAGAATCCCCTGTGAGCGCTTGCCACTATTTGCTCACGGCCCAAACTGCGCTACACATGCTGTCCGACGAAGTGAGACTGTGCGCAAGTTCGTTCATCTGATGTGGGATGCTATGAGATTCTTTGTCGTATCGCCAGATTTTCAGATTGGCTTTGAAGATGGAACCAACAGATGCTGCTTTTTGACCACGGTCTCGACAAATAAAGGCCATCGATGAGAGGAGGTCTGCGAAGTTGGTTGTATGGCAACAGGTTATCGAACGGCGAACGCCAAGCTCGGTGCGATTCAGTTAGGGAAGACAACAACAGGCTTGCCACGAAGCTCATTGTGTTGAGAAGATGGAGAAGTCTCTCGTACCTGTCAGTATGTCTTTGATATCATGGAGCATACCGCGATGGATCCATTTCCCACTTCGGGAAATAAAGGACGCACATCTCGGCCCTGATGAGACTTGTCGACACTCAAGACGGCCAGAGTCTAAAGAAATTGGAATCTCCTTCAGACCTCTCAGAATCCCTCGGCTACAAAAATCGGATCAACAACGGGTCACTTCCTCATCCATTTATACAACTAAGCAACCCTGGGCTTACGATTCAACTGCGTACAACATCTTGATTGTCCTATGCCGCGGGAATCAAGATCGGAGGACAGTTCGCAACACGCCTTTTCACGGCATTCTGACGAGACAACATCTTGATACATATGATCAATATGCCTTGCGCCGGATACGAATTCTCAGCAGTTGGTCCAACCAACAACAGGCGATCCGGATTGTAGCGAAGCAGAGTCGCACGCACTCCGGACTCTTTCTTGTTGGCCGGGCCGGCCATTTACGCCTGCGTCGATAAGTTCTGGACTTCGTTCTTGGAGTCCAGAACCTTCAACAGCCTAACTAGGAAGAGCCAGGGGATCTCACCAAATCCCCCACACTCAAGATGACTTAACTGGCAACCTGCACCTGTCAGATCGTACCTTTTGGAAGTACTCCTGGCTCGACAGGCTCAGGTCGTCGCCCCAGGATTCAAAACAGAAGACTGGCGCGATAGCTCGTCTCGACACCAAGCAGGTTTCCATGCAATGCGTAATGAAACCAAGATCTAGGCAGCTCAGACAAAGCTTGGAACATTGCTGGCATCAACAACACACTATCTCACAAACGCCTTGAGTATGTCACGGCGCCAATTAGCCTCCCGCACGACATACCCGACATACCGGTATCGTGAGTCCCAAATGGTGAACAACAAGATTGTCCTTGGGACGAACAAGACTTTTCGTAACGGATCTACACGTTGAGTCTAGTTGGGCCTATTTGCAATCCTCGTGAGCAGACAAGACATGGTCACCTGGCCGCTGTCTTGTAGCACATGTTTGTTACATTTGTGTCAAATGTCTTCAATTCTCAAGACTACTAGACTCGGTGATATTTCCACAGCTACAAGAGAACTGCAGTGTGCTGAATACTCCCTGGAAGTCAGATTCAACACAAGGAGGACAAGCAGCACAAGAACCCTGCCCAAATCACAAGTGAGCAACTCTTCTGCCGGGGTTCCACCATCATGTCGATGGCGAGATGTTTCCCAGCGAGAATTGCCGGGAGGCTGTAGCCCGCGACACAACGAATGAGTCTCACCGCGACAGAACCGCTGAGTCGAGAGCAATGCCACAGAATCTTACGACGGTGCAGTTTCCGTACCATCTCTTGGGTGGCACAGTCGACCTCAGATTTTGTAACAGTACCTCTCCCCTACCGATGTTCCCTCGGTTCTAGTCCTATATATGACCGGGAGGATACAACATCGAAGCGTCTGTGTGACAAGTCACTGCGCCCTCGTTCTATCATGGGTAACATTGACACCACAGGATTGCACCTGTGCAAACGAGCGCGGTCCCCTTCGCTTTCTCAATAAAGGAAAGCTACGACACCATGTTGCAAGGCAGCAGCAGGAGGTTGTTGCTGGAATCGTGTGCCCTACCCACTTGGGGAGATCAAAGCCCAGCAGCTCTGTGCATTGGTGGGACTATTTCTTCCGATGTATCATTCATTGACTCCGCTGTGCACCTCTTATGCTTACTCTCTCTGTCTTGAACGTGAAGCAATCTGGGTAGGCTTCAAGTCGACCAAATAACTCATCATTCGAGTTTGTGCCATTCGTCATCCCCTCGCCACGTCTGGCAGCATTGAGTACAGCAACACAATGCCAACCCCTGTCGGGGTTGGCGTGTCTCAGAGTTCTGCATTCCGATCAAGTTTCTATTCAGCAACATCACGCATGAAATGATGTCCGCGCCGGTGCCGTGCAGTTGGGAAACGTCAATTGTATTTCTTCCTAAAGACTCCTCAGTCAACATGTCGATCACTATGACCTCGGCTCGCCTCGACCTCTACTCCCATCTGTGGTTCCCGAGTTTCGGGCAGGTCCAAACTGTGCATCAACTCAACGTGTTTGCGAACGACTTGTGGATTGTAGCTCATCGGAGCGAGAATCACTTGACTTGAGGAAACGTATTCTTTTCACATTGACGAAGTGGCTTCATATCGAGAGATTTTATGCGGAAATACTTTGTATTCTGAAGTTCTATGCTTCATCTCTATTATACGGACACGGTACGCGTACTTGATCACGACGATGAATCAGAAAGTACTGAGCTGCCGCAATGAGGAATTCCCAAACACCAATCGGGGAAGCAACTACCGGTCACAACGCGATCTTCAAGATGTAGCTTACAAGGTGTCTGAGAATTCGACACACACAAAGTTTCTTCAACTGTGGTTTGCATAGCGTCTTTCGAAAATTGGCCAAGTCCGAAGTATCTGGGCAATGTGGATGTTCATTTCTTGGATCTTCTCCTGGCCCAAGCTGTTCTAAGAAATGGTCCATCTAGCAGTCGCTTACTTGGCGCCCCTCCATGCCCCCGCTTGCCATGTTGAAGGGGCCATGCTGGCCCTGCAAGGACCTTTTCCAGGTGTTCAATTTCTGTTGCAGGACGAAATCGACCCCAGCAGCTTAGATGTGCAGGTTTCCTGGCCGATGGCTCCGGGGATTCACTCAGGTCACAGAGTCGCCGGACGGTTGGCTTCCCAATGCTATTCTACACGTTTTCGTTTTGCCATCTCTTCCTGGTCGGGAGTTGACTGCACCATTCTTGACATTGAGACGTAATGTGATGTCGATGATGTAGACCATCTCACTCTTGCATCATAACTTTGCCGAATCATGGGCTCATCCAGACGACTTCGAGGCTCCATGTAAGGGGATGCACACGTCTTCAGGCCGACGAACCACGAAGCGACGACGACGGTGAAAATCTCAATTCCGAATTCCAATTGCTGTTTGAATAGCTCCTACAGTCTTCATGCTAACTAGCCATGAACTATTCCATAACGGAAAGGCTATCGAAAAGAGCATTATGAATGGTGGCAAAAGGGAGGAAGAGTTGCACACCGACATGTCAACAACCTTGGTGCAGTTGAAACCTAGATATATCCCGAATTCCCCTTCACAGCATGCCCAAGGCACTGTCTCTCTACAAACGGCCCCCTAACGTCAACCCCCGCCCTGGTTTTTACCACCGCCAGATTACTTGGGCAGGTAATCTTGGTTATTTGCTGGTAAAACATGAACTGCCTACCCTCTATCCTCATTGCCGAGGTTTCTCTGCTACTTGAGTCTTTGGTTACCGCTAGTATTCCGTTCTGTATCCATCGGAAAACAGGCAATACCTAGTGGTCACCTCAGCTGTCTGATCAAGTCCGAGAGTACTGGCAGCAAACTCGACCTTGGACGGTATATGTACCAAGTTCATAATTGGTTGGCATATGGAGCTGAGAATCCTTCGAGAGCTGTACAAACGAACTCAAAAGGCTGCGACCTCCACGCGCGCTGCGACTCGCGTTACACCGCTGATCCTGATACCCCGCGATCCTTTGGCGAACATGTTTTGATCATGACTGAGAGTATCGACGTTGAGATGACTGATGCATTCAGCATCGATCAAAACCAGATCATTACGCTCCATACGGTAGAGGCCGCGATATCCAAAAACGCAAGCGGAACTCAAACAAAAACAAGACGAAAACCGAAGCAGAAGTTGTAGTAGAAGTCCGACATCATTTCCCGCAGAAGAGCAAGCCAGACATCTGCTGGGTCTGTCTGGTTTGCCCCCTTTCTCAAATCCACTGTCAACAAACATGCGAGCCCACGAAACACTTGATGCGTTTTAATGGCTCTCCCAAGCGCATCTCAAGAACAGGATCTCGCCTCCAAGGTTGTCAAGAAGACGTTCGCGGATCTCATGCTACTCGTGTGAACAACGATCATCCGCACTATTCACATCAAATGGTGCAACGCCTGATGTTTCTCAACACTGGATCATTCCGAATTGCGGTTGAATGGATTCCTCCCACAAGTGAAACCATGTCCCGTCACAACGACACCAAGACTTCACTACAGATCGCACAACTCGTCATTTTAACTGCTCGGCTTCAGAGTCCTTCTGTTTACTTCAGCCGTTAATTTCTCGTCTTAGTCCGTTGCTACGTGCCGTTGACGAGATCTTGGGTCCTGCAGTGTTTGGCAAAGAGAGCCATTCGCCAAAGTCGACGATGCTGAGAACCTCGAAAAGACATTGAACAAGTTTGTGATAACAATGTGACATCACAGGTGAAATGGACAACAGCCAACAGGGTTGCAGATCCCATGAAGCAGGGAATTGGAGTGGAAAGTATGTGGATCATCTCTCGCATGACTTGACCACTGCTCCGTGGTGAGAGCTTTGAGTGAAGCGACGAACGTGGCACGGGGGTTTGCATTGCAGCTTTTCGTTCGGTTCGACTGGGACTACTGGATCTACGAGTCAATCGAGTGCAACGTTTTTTCTCCTCTCCTCGCGAGCTATCACACCAGTCAGACATCTACTGATTCATGGTACATCTCGCTGATCCAGCCGAGCAAGAAAGGCCATTGATTTTGTCAGGAGCCATCTGAAATATAGTTGGCTTCTCGTCCACACAGATCATAAAAGGTCCCTCCTTCCCCCTCGAGTCCCTTCTACGACGCGAAGCTATCCGGATCGATTTCCGAGCATCACGATGCCATGCGATAAGACTTTTTGAAAGGAGGGATAAACGCCGTCCCAGGAGATTCGATTGTCCTATCTGCCCCATCAGCACCAACGAAACTTCATTCGTCAAGCAAGCATAGACATGTTCAAAATGAACAATTGTCTTTGTGATATCACACCATGGACTCACTGTTATCCCGAACACTTTGCATTCTAGAAAGCTGACATCACTATATCATTCAATGGGAGTCTACCTACCCCAGAGAAATTAGACGTTTACGGACAGTTGTCTTCGTATTCTCAACTTTCTGTTTATATGCTACGATAAAGGCCGATTTCCTCCCACATGGACGTCAAAAGACATGGTTAGGCTCTGAAGGAATATGACTAGCGCCTCACATGAGCTACGGCAGCACCGAAGAAGAGAGTATGGAACTTCAGCATTGGCATTGAACCGATCATTCGGGGTTATATCTTGACTGGCGCACCTAGAGCCTGTACAGCTTGCATAGCAGCAGTCAAACAAGACTCGGCACCCATCGTTGGGGAGACACGCCATTCTAACTGACCGGTATTGGAGCCCCTATAACAGCTCCAGCCAGAGGTATTGTCCTTGCATCGGTGCCCATTTTGATGCTTCAGCTTCATGCCATCAATCGGGTAGCCGTATCCGAAACGGCTCGCAGGGTGGTCTCCGAAGGCCTACAGCCATTGTATACTCCAGAACTCTGCCAAGAATAAACAAGTCGACCAAGATGGTGGTTTTTGAGGAATTTGCCGTCTTCATGCCGAATTGGAACTGTCTAAGACATGATTTGTTCTTACGCACTATCAAATGTTGGTACCGGTTTATCTTGATAGCAAACCCTCGGTTTTTGGAAGAGGCGCTACAACCTCAGTCGAAATGTGCATGGAAGACATGATGGTCGTTTCTCTCTCTCGTACTCATTCCGCAGAAAGAAGCCATTTGGATCGACTTTCAATTCAGGAGAGTTACGCCATCAAGATGTATGTCGTTACCGAACGGCTTCAAGTCACACTTGCTGCGACTACACTACGACGCCGGACTCTACTCACATAAGGCATTGTCATATCAGTTAAAAAAGCAACATCACGGTATTGAACTATGTATGGATAGGTATATCCTCCCTGTCTGGAGCATGTGTAGGTGGGGATTCACTTGACGCTGGCAGACTTGGACTTGAGTTCGAGAAACCCTCAATTTTATTCTCCATCTCCTTCTCTATCAAGATACAACACTGCGCAACGCTCTGAGGACAATGCGTCACATCCTTCATGACGAGTCACAGTGAAGTAGCATGTGGGTTGTGTGGGAAGACGATGTGCATAGCTGCGCTCCACACAGTCACCGTCTTTTCAGGACCAAGACCTCGATCTAGATGACGCTTGTCAACAACGTCTTTGAACTGACTGGGAGCCGGGGAGGAGATTGTCACCGAAGAGCAAGTTTATTTGCACACCGACGAGTTCAACAGTGACCACTCCGCAAGTGGTTGACAAGAATTCATTACCATACAGTAAAGATATGATGAAGACTCGACACCTTGGAACTCAGCAATTATTTCTGAGAACAACAATAGTTAGGTAAACATGATGCCTAGCATGAGACAAGGGATGGTTCGGACCTTTTCGCCCCAAGTCTCCTATCGTCAAACAGATCCAACAGCTCCAACAGTTTCACTACAACGTAACGCAGATGTCAACCAAAGTCTCTAGCTTCATTGACACACAGACCAATATCCTTGAACAAGAAGCATTTCTCACCGAATGGTTGTTATCTCTTATCTTGTGGTCAGAAACCCACCATTCACCATACAAAATTCCATCTCGCCTCAATGCCAGCACAAACAATAGCTTGGAATACCACCCTGTATTCTCGAATTCGGACAAACCACCTGAGATTGGACTTACCATCCGACTCCAGCAATGAGGATTAAGCACTCTGTCTGCGGTCACCGCCATCCGGGAATGACAGTTCCCTGCACAGTGACGGAGCTCAACTCTGTACCTAAGGAGTTGGGCAAGGGTAGCATCATGTGGCAAATACTTTATATATTTTTTGTTTCTCTGCAATATCGCAGTGTGGGTAGGAATCTCGTCCTTCGTCCAAACAGTCTGAGAAGGACCAAACACTCGATGACTGGAATTGACCCCTTATCCTGGAATCGACCTGCTTCTACCAACAATTGTGGAGGAAGAACATAACTTTGGTCACCAGCTTCTTCGAGTTGTCCAGTTAGAAGTATTTGGCCTTTTCAACAGGTTCTACTTCGACATGGATGCTGGCCGCTTCCCCAATGGGATGCAAAGGATTTCTTACGACGACAGAAGTAATATGTATACCTTCCATGCGGCGGATGGGACCCTTTGGGAGAGTTCGTCAGGCAACGCCTATGGGGAGCTGACCGAAGTCGGCGTCCGCACGCCGACGAACCCGGAATTCGTCATTCGGAACCCTCAGTTTTACTCGCTAGCCTAGCAATGATGACGGGGCTATCCCGGACAACGTCATGACAGTGGCTTCTCAAGCCATCGAAGGCACCAGCTCTGGGGCTACACTCAACTTTGGCGTTTACCGTCTGGGTATCATCCACACATCTGATTGGCCTTGTTGTTTTGGACCTATAGAACATGAACATTTTGGGAAGTAAGAAGCACATCGAACTCCGAGTCCGAGCCTTACTAGGTCCAAATGAGTCCAAAGATACGATCTGATCTCGGGAAGATGCGCAAGAATGAAGCGGCACAGTATGATGTTATCGTTGGAGTTGACCACGTTCAGCGTTTAATCTCCCACGATCCTCATGGCAGCCTCACCTGGCTACCCAGGTGCACAACAGGCAATGTAGACACTATTCATTCTGGTGTTGACACGCACAACTGCTGTGGGACGTCTTTGGAACATCATTTCCAGCCAGCAAAAAGATCCCCATGAATGCCGATGAGGCAGGGAGCTTCGCATATCTCACTGCTATTCTTGGGAACCGCAAGTACCCAGTTAAGGCAACAACAAGAAGACGCAAGCGAAGATGTCTGCGGTTGACAACGCCAGATCCCGATCTCAAGACTTCCTCCAACAGACCTCTGGAATAGTAGGGGTTTTCTCTGCTGTCTTCTCGGGCACATCACTTGCCATCTGGGCGGTTTTTATGTTGAAGTTGCGATTACGGATGGAAGGCCGCCATTCGGCTATTCTGTGCCAAAAATAACAAAATCAGACATTTTATCACATCAGAAACACCCGAATTCAGAAGGACGGTCTCAATCTGAAAGGCCGTCAATCAGCGACAATGACACGAATCGATTCGAAGAACAGATGACATCGTTGAAGAGCTCAAAAGTGATCCTCCAGCTTCTTCTAAGAGAGGAATGAAGACATGTTTTGGTCATAAACAATTGTTGTGACTCAAGCAGTTTTCACCGATCAAGATATAAGATGCCTGATGTTCAATGTATCAAAATGGTAAAGGAGGACGTAGAGACGTGCATGGACATGCTGGATCTAGCCTGGGCCTCATCGATTTCGCCACTATGAGTGATTTGGTTCAATGGCCGACTTCACTTCCCGATCATAACGTGTGGGATAACGGCAGACAGCTCTTCGCCCAGCATGTCAGTTTCCCCGTGTTTGCCCCTTGGCGAAGCGCAGCCACCTTGCAGACCTCGGCCTACACCCAAAGGACAAGAGAAAAATATTGTTCTAGGAGCAGACGAGCGGATCCCGATGTACAGGCTTGTCTCGGGAACAGCATGGACATTCTCGAATATGTTTCGCCGGCACCTTGGCCCTGTGGATAAGCGTGCTGCCAAAGAGTTCAAGATATGTTCGGACAACATCTTCGAGCGGGAGAGAAGACGGGAAATGTTCAACTAAGGGACAAGTTTCCATCATCTACGTTGTGTACACATCTGGTGCACTGCGCGACTTCAAATTCGACAGGAAGAACTTCTTATTCGGACTGGGGTTCCTGGTTGAAACCTCCACTGGAAGGCAAATGACGAGGTCACTCGATCCGAGGCTTAGGTTCTCCAATCAATGGTTGATGAAATAGAGAAGGCTTGAGAGAGTTCTCGAACAGCCTTTTGTTTTACACAGTATAGCACAGTCCTGGCTCGATCGATGGCCAGCCGCGAGATTCTGGACTAAACAGTTCATCAAAGCACCGCTCGATAACGATGTCAGATTTCCGCCACCCTCGTTGCTCTGTGACGGGGAGCAGTAACAACAATCAGCCAAGCTTCAGCAATGTATCATGGACGTTTACATCCGCAGAACTGCCCCTCGAACTTTCGCCCGGAAATGTTGCAAGCATCGTCAACTGGGCCTCGCCTTGCCGTCTACTCCAAAGACGAACATTCGACAGGGCACTACCTCGTCCCTTCGACACATTATATTGGTATCATACCACTTCTCCTCTGGCCTACGCATATCGACGTGGCCAAGAGAGCCGAATGAATGTAGTAAAGGCCAAAGCGATCTGATTTGGGAGTCTTCACCAGTCACTCGGAAGTCGTCGCCTGCGCTTTTGTGACTCCAAATGGCACAACTATGACCGAGACTTGGATTTTAAAAGATTGCAACATGGTTCAACTTTTGGAAAATCTCTATGCATCGCCAGATCTTCACCATAGCTATATGGTATCTCGATGCTCGGTGTCACTTGCAAGGCGATTCAGGTTCGATGTTGCCGGGTGGTGGTTGAACGACCTAGCCTCATTACATGACATTCCGATCCGGCCAAAAAGATCAAGAAGGAGTCATTGGGAGTCTTCCATCCAGAACACCCAGACGACACGGACAATCGTGGTCTCATCACAACCAGTAGCGGCAAGGTTATCTATACCGACGTTCACACATTTTGCGAACATGTCCAGCTGTTCAAGCGATACGGAGCCTATTCATTGACGGAACGGATCAGGACAATGCGACGCAGACATCTGCATCAGCTACCAGTGCGCCCACCCCAATCAATCCAGACTGGTGCTCCTCGAGCTAATTCAGCTTGGCGCTCTATTGCATCAATCATTGTCATGCTAGTGGCATTGTTGTCGCCAAGACTGCCTCTCATACCTTTGACACTTTGGACAAGCTGATCCTCATGAGCGACGAAGACTGTAAGAATTGGAGCGGAAACCCACTATTCCGCCAGTTTTAAACAAAGGTCGTCGGTCTTGTCACAGCCAATCCACTGCATGCCGCTCACAAACCCTTGAGCAGGTATTGGAGTTCGTTGGCTTTGATACGCATCTTGATAAGTTGGTGGATATGTGTGTGTGTCGCATGGGGAAACGGAACCGACATGTCTGTTCTGTCTTCTCTCTTTTTTCCTTCAATAACTATATACCAACAACTTCTTCGACTGATAACTACCGATATATCTTGGATATCCGACAGATGCCGGGTGAGAGGCAAGAAGCAGGGAATCTGTCCCGGTGCAGAAGTTGAATGGAAAACATCGAGGTCGGACTCATTGGGTTTACAAAGGCTCCTTGGCTGGCATTTTTGCTCTTTTTGGCTACTTTGACGGTGATGTTACAATTGGAAACACAATTGTTTCGTATTTGTCTCTTTGCCATCCGTTGCCGATCAGCATTGGGGCAAAGGTTACCCCCAAGAAGAACAACAGAAACGACGACATGCTCGCGCCTCAACCTGACTATGTCGCATTCCACCCATCAGAACGGAAGAATCAAAGACGTCTGTTTCATGACAACTCGAAATTCCTCAACTGCATCAGGTCTGGCGACGGAGAGCACTGCGAATTTCTGAGGGCGGCGCAACAGAAGGCTACGACCACTACCTGTGCCTGTGTGATGGCGAACGGGCAAGGTGGCCCGAACCGTGTTGGTTTGATCAAGTCAGCAACAACTTTTCGGATCTTATCCGGCTCCGAAGTGTGAATCTTGAAGACGAGTTTACAGAGGATTGCCTAAACTGTCTCCGACGCAGTGTCTACGAAGAGGCTATTATAGCCGAGCGTCTGAAGGTAGAGAAGCGCAAGGATGCCATCGACGACTCCGAAGCGATTATACGAGTTTACGACAGCACGCGAACCATCCTGGCAGAAGATCCCACCTTTGATGACATAAAAGACATGTGGGTGTCCCTGATTCCTAACAAGCGACATCAACAAGCGACATCTTGGTACCAATGGTATTTCTACAGTCTTGAGTCATTTCAACATTCTTTGGTCAGAGAGGTTTCAGTTATGCTTTCGGCAGCAAGTTGGCGTCAGAAGGATGTGGTATGATGCGATACAGAAGCGGCTGGAGGTCCAGCTTGGGGCTGGATTGGGCATTGAGGGATGCAGGAGGGACGTCATGTACAAACCTAAAGCATTGGGGGCTGGAGCTGAAGAAGAAGCTGAAGTTGAGGGTGGAAGACAAGGTACTTGGATTGGGGATTACAAGAACATCAAGATAAATCTATAAAAAAAAACTAAAAGATAAATAAACATTAAAACATCACCAGCCAAGCCTCAACAGTGACAATCCATGACAAGGATCTCCGATGCATCGGCCACTGTAACCCTCCATGCATCTCCACCAAATTCAGCTCCCGTCCCCCGTCCGCCTTGTCCGCCCCGGTAGCCCGGTCCCCCGATATCGCCAGCACCCAAGACACGCAACAGCAGATCACTTAACAGATTCAGGGGTGGCTTAAACTATCGGTGAGGCCAAATGTCTTTGATCTCGCATCGCTTTGTGCTTTTTCTCGTACACGTTTGTCACTTTAGGTTGTACAGGGCTGACGGGGAACAGTTAGCTACGTCCCGTGATGCAGGCTAGTAGTGAGCGTTTGTGTTGAGGATGACTTAGTAGTCTAGGGGACGGATGTCTTATCTTACTTGAAAGTTTATATTACTTTATTCTCCGACCTACTTCTCTTTTTGCTAACTTCATTTCTTTAATACAATTATTATCTATTCTTGCCTTATTGACAGCCCCAAGTTGACCATGTATTCTGACTCTTCAGTATCTGAAGATGGTTGCAAGGGGTGTGCAAAGATATTGCTGAATGAGAAGCGATTATCTGGAGAGACAATTACTTCCGATTATGGTGAGCTCACATCTTTTCCTCTGTATCTTTTGAGAGCATCCCAACCATGTTGCTGTCTTGTCGTGTCCTTTTCTCTTCATCATGCCCAACTTGAGACGGCGATTGAGTTTGATCGCCGAATGAGTGCAGCGCCAAGCGATCGCAAGTTCATTTGCTTAGTACTCAGCATCTCTCATTCTCCCAGTTCTTTCCGTCTCACGTCTGACATTTTCTACTCGTCTCTCGTCAGAAAAGACACCGTTGAGTTGACTTACAAATGCTCTTGAATAAGTCTCCGAGGGCTAGTGCCAGGTAGCTTCCCTTGAATTGTGGCGCAGTTGCTCTATAAGGCTGAATCAAGTGGCGTCCAATGAGCAGACATACATGACAGAAGGCTGTAGCGTGCACCTCCAGTTTCAACCAGCAGCAATTGGAAGACCCCAAGTTGTAAAGAAGAATCACAATACAAGGGACGTCAATTGCAAAAGTTCAATCAAAATGATTCAGCATTCCCACCTCAGTCGGTTTTCTGGTGCCACTGCAAAGAACAAAAAGGGATGGACCCTGGACTAAGACCTGGCGCGATCGCGTCATACTGGATCCAAATTTGTGAGCGGCGGTCTCGGCACTGAAGCTACCGCTCATGACTCTACCCTTGTCTCGACTTCAACACCACATTGTACTTTTTGCATCTTGATCAAAGCCTATCTTCTATTCTTCCTGTATTCAAGTGAACTCTCTTATTGCGTCGGACCATTCGTTGGTCGACCTCCTTTTACCTCAACACCACCGACAGGACCCCTGTTTCTGCCCCTCCCTTTCTGTCGGCATCACCTTCCACCTCCCATCTAACGACAACCTCCCTCAGAATCCCTCAGCATGCCTTCACGGACAGTATCACCGATAATGTCGCCCGGCCCAGCGTCTCCGATTCTTTCGCCCCTCGAAGCTGCCGAAGATCCTGCCACGAGCCCCGACCTCGTCCACTCGCTATCCCACGCAAGCACCGTTCTCGCTCTCGCCGTTAGTCCACAGCACGAAACCATCTACGCCGGTACACAAGACGGTGAAATAGTAGCATGGTCTCTTGAAACATTCCGACAAGTCCGCCGTGTCCAAGCGCACAAGAGAAGCATTCTCTCCCTTTCGCTATCGCCTGATGCCTCACTTTTGTTCTCAAGCGCTGGAGATCCCATCATCAACGTCTGGGACCCCAAGACCTTAACTCGACTCTACGAGATTTACGGCTCCTACGACGTGGGCGACATATTCTGCACAGCGTATAGCCCTCAACATGAGACACTATATATCGGTGCGCAAAACGCAACTATCCAATGGGTTGGCCTCAACGACGTTACCGCCCGCGTGTCCCCCGAATCCCAACAGCACCCCGACCGCCGAAATCACCGCTTCTTCGACTCCAAGGCCGTCGGTGGCGGCGCCAGTACACCCCGACGCAACGACGATCGATGGGGATTGATTCCCAAAGCCCATAATGTCCTCGAGATGCACGCCGGCTGCGTCAAGAACTTTGCGCACTACGGCTACGTATACTGCATGCTCATGGCCAAGGGTCCGACAGTTGATGTCGGTACCGATGATGACGTTTTGATCTCTGGTGCGGGTGATGGTACAATCAAGCTTTGGAGTCTGGGACATACGGTTGAGGACAATGAGGAGCTTGGCGGTGGTATACAAGAAATCATGACATTGGGTGTCGATGATGGTGAGTCTGTTCTGTCAATGGCACTTGACAGCTCGTTCTTGTACGCCGGCAAGCTCGATGGCATTGTTGAGCTATGGGATCTGGATACGGCGCAGCGATTGAGAGTCATCAAGGCGCACGACTGTGATATCATGTCAATCCAAATGGGCTGGGGATATTTGTGGACTGCCGCTACTAATGGTTGGGCTAGCGTGAGTACTCATTCCGAATTGTCCTCCTCGTCTTACTGACTCTTTGTAGAAATACAGCACAACCCACTACGGAAAATACCAACATGCCGCGTCCGGTGCTGTTCCCCAGAAATACCAGTGTCTCCTTCGATGGGAAGCTCACCAGGGCAAAGTACTTGCATCAGCTGTGACCAACTACAAGAACAAGCAGTACTTCATCACGGGCGCCAACGACGACAACATCTCTGTCTGGTCCATTGATACCGAAAAGTGCGGCACCAAAGAGAAGGAAGTTTCGCAGGATTCAGATAACCTTCTTCTATCGTCGCTACGAGATTTCGTATCATACAAGACTGTCTCTTCTCGACCCGAGTTTGCGGAGGATTGCCGCAAGGGAGCTACATACCTCGGTGCGCTGTTCAAGCGGCTAGGTGGACATGTTGAGTTGCTTAGCACTGAGAAGCATCACAACCCAGTCGTCTACGCTCGGTTTTCTGCCAAGAAGGAGGCTGCTGAAACCCGCAAACGAATTCTCTTTTATGGTCACTACGATGTTGTCGCCGCTGATAGCCGCAAGGGAAAATGGGAGACAGATCCATTCACCATGCAGGGAACCAACGGCTACTTGTACGGCCGTGGAGTCAGCGACAACAAGGGTCCTATCATCGCTGCCTTGTATGCAGTGACTGATCTGATGGAGAACCAGCAGTTGGAGAACGATGTTGTCTTTCTGATTGAAGGCGAGGAAGAGTTTGGATCGCTCGGGTTTGAAGAGGCTGTCAAGAAGAACAAGGAGCTCATCGGTGAGGTGGATTACATCCTGCTCGCCAACAGTTATTGGCTTGACGACGAAGTTCCATGCCTTACGTATGGTCTTCGTGGTGTGTTGCACACAACCGTCTGCGTTGATGCGCCTCGTCCAGACATCCACTCGGGTGTGGATGGTTCCTACATGATGAATGAGCCTCTTTCCGACCTGACACAAATCCTTGGTAAACTCAAGGGGCCTGGCAACCAAGTGCAGATTCCTGGCTTCTACGATGGGATCCTCCCCGTTACACCAGAAGAAGACGCCCGGTATGATGATATCGCCAGGATTCTGATCCGCAGCAATCCCGAAAAGGGTCCTGAGGAGAGGCTGAAGCAGTCGCTTATGGCGCGCTGGCGTGAACCCAATCTTACGCTCCACAGATACAAGGTTTCGGGTCCTGACGGGAGTCTTGTCAGCAGTCATGCCAGCTCTCATATCAGTTTACGAGTAGTACCAGGCCAGGAGGTGGACGTTGTGATTGAAGCGCTGACGAAATTCCTCGAGGAAGAGTTTTCGCAGCTCGAGTCGCAGAACAAACTCACCATCAACGTGGACAACAGAGCGGAGCCGTGGCTTGGTGATCCCACCAACGCCATCTTCCAAACACTGGAAAAGGCCATCCTGGAAACGTGGGAGGACTGCTTTGAGACGTCTGCTTCGTCTGGAGACGCCACACCCGATGAAAAAACCAACGGCGCAGACAAGTCAAAGGAGGAAGAGATCCTTTCTGTCAAGACCAAGATGGGTAAGCCGCGCAAGCCGCTTTATATCCGCGAGGGTGGATCCATCCCTGCGATTCGATTTCTAGAGAAGGAATTCGGAGCACCAGCAGCTCATCTTCCTTGTGGGCAGTCTAGTGATTCTGCTCATTTGGATAATGAGAGGTTATGTTTGCTGAATCTTTTGAAGGCGAGGGAGATTTTTGCCAAGGTGTTTGGACGGTTGTGAGGAGGAGGTTGGGGTCCAGATTTTACGGTTGACGATGATGTGAGATATGGGGGTTTTGTATTTAAAACTGGGGAACGATAATGAATGAATGATACCCTTATACGAATGATTCGAGTGTGTGCATTATGTGTTGGCAGTATTGCAGAGTGGTTAGAACCATGTCCTAGGTAGTCATTATGTCCAAGTAAGGCTTACACCATAAAGTTGTATGAGGCAAAACAAGATGGTCGGAGATTTAAAGGTGTAAAGGTTCCTGCCAAGCCTTGTTGGTGTGTAGGGCTGTGTAGATTATCTATTCTACATCTTTTAGTTATATCCGTTTCATGTAAATGACTGAGAGTGTCCCTCTTCCTGCGAGGCAAAATGTTTAGTTGTGTCTTTTGATCTCATCTTACCCTAGAATGCCCAGCCACATATGCCAGATCCACCTATAATTAGTATCATCGCATCCAATCAGTGTTGGGCTGGATCGATGTTTGCTGCGCCATTACGGGGGCGAGTCGATCCTGATATGGGACTGGAGGTTCTCTCTTTTTACTTTTTGAGGACTGGCGCTGACGAAAGAGGATCATCCAAGTTAATTAAATTAGACACGCAGTGCTATTAGGTATGTACTGCTAATTCCGTCATGATCGCTGTAGTAGCCACTAATAATTCCCATTAACCCCCCCCCGGGAAGTGTTTCTTGCTTTTTTCCCTCCCTCTCTTTTTTTTGTTTCTTGTTTCTTTCTTCTCCAGATACGCCTGCATCATCATCAACAACCTAATAATCACCACCAACATCACTCGCTTTTTTCCTTCCAGTCATTCGCTTTTATCAAGAGGTGGACTATTTTTATTTTATTTTTCAACGGTTATCTGCATGATTGACCATTCACCGATTGTTTCATTCCGTGGCTGGATAGCTGAAACCGGATTTACCGACCGACACAGTTGTTTGCTTAGTCCCGTCAACAAAGGGGCCGATTCCCAGTCATAACAACAACCACGATAACCACGACGAAACCTACATACTCTTTTTCCCCACCATCGTTAACCACCAATTGAATTAAGATTAAACCTTTGTTTTCCATCATGGCGTCGCGCTGGTTCACATTAGCGCTCCTCCTCTCGCCCGCGCTGGCTATCAAGAACGACTTTAGCTTCTACCCGGCCGGCGCACAAAAATGTCTTTACAAAAATGCCGACGATGCCTCGTGCACCGGCGCCGACGCGAAGGAGATCAACTACTGTCTATGCGGTCTGGGCAATTACAACAATGACTTCATCCTCGGCTCTGCGCGATGCATTGGACAGGATTCGCCCAACGACATTGACAAGACGTACGATATGATGAAGGAGGCCTGCAGCAACTCCGACACGCCCATGAAGACGACGAAAAAGGACTTCCAACAAGCTGCACACGATGGAGAGACGACTACGAGCGCGACTGGCACAGCGACCAGTACTGCTGCTACCACGTCTGACACCGCGGCTTCTTCGACAACGGATGCTTCGAATGCAGATGAAGACACGGGACTTTCAACAGGCGCGACAATCGGTGTTGCTGTCAGCGCGGCAGCAGGTGGTGCAGCAGTCGTCGGCATGGCTATCTGGCTACTCCTACGACGCCGCAAGAAGAACGTCGAAGAATCACACCCGATGCTCCCCAATTACGAATCCAACAACTCACCCTACCCACCTGTGGAGCCCAAGGCCGCATGGGGCACCACGCCTGGATCAGGATGGCAGACCCCCGACCCGAACACATCAGGATACTACGCACAACCAAAGCAGCACGCGGGTCCCGTGGAGCTACCACCCGACAACCTCGTAGCTGCGCCGGCGCCTATCTTCGAGATGGACGGTACTTCTTCAGCAGCTATCGAGATGCCTGGTTCAACACCTATCGACCACAACAACCGTGCTAGCGATGAGCTCAGCAGAGCAGGATTAGGCTCTTCGGCTGGTGATGCTGCTATGGTTTCGCCGCAGACACAGCCTGGGACGCCGTTTCGACCAAATGGAGAGATGCACCGATAAAAATTGGGGGAAGGATTTAATGATAGGCTGGGCTGGGTTGGATAACTAGATTGAGGTAATGGCCTCGGAGTTTTGGGATGACTGTATACATATTTGCTGTACATGATCATCGGTTGCCATTTAGCGTACATATTTCAATCTCTTTCCATTTTGCTTTTGGTGTTTGTTGGCGTCGGTGATGATGAGTGGTGCTTTTCCTGTTTCTCCCCCGTGCCGCATCATTCCCCTCCTCCACCTCGTTTCTCAAGCTTTCTCAACACTTGCCCGACGCGTCTGGAGTCGCGCTTCTGTAATATCACAACTTTGTCATCTAATACCAGCTGCTAACATGAGATATGACAACCATTCCCGTGATGTGGAATTCTAATTGGGCCAGCAACTCCCATCAGCCTCAGCCCTGCTAGAGGCGGGGCCTAATAAGCGCTTTGGATGGCAGTGGCAAGTGTTTGATAACTCACTGACTCAACATCCTTTCTCTTTCAACTGACCAGTTCCAGGATCAAAGATGGCAGTTTGCGATCCGTGTTATAATCTGATGCACGATGATGAAGAGTATCGCTTCATCTACCACAACGACCGCGTCTATGCGTTTCGTGAGTGGCTCCAATGCAACAAAGACTTTACGACAGATGCTTTACCACGACTCCGTGGACTCATACATGCATCCTGGAAGTCATTCTGCGAATCTCTTGACAAGTATTGTCA
Organism: Fusarium pseudograminearum CS3096; assembly: GCF_000303195.2. Classification (NCBI taxonomy): domain Eukaryota; kingdom Fungi; phylum Ascomycota; class Sordariomycetes; order Hypocreales; family Nectriaceae; genus Fusarium; species Fusarium pseudograminearum. The sequence goes on from NC_031951.1 coordinate 7,347,518, forward strand.
AATCTGTTGGGTTGTGTGGCATCACATCAGAGACTCGCCCATGACCTCCTACCGTGATCAAACCCACCAAGGGTTCCTGTTATGGCTTGACGACGGGTATTTCAAGACCTGGGAATCTGGTGTTTGGGAACTAAAATGTTCTGTGAAGTTACAGGACTCGGACAAGATTGAGCTGACGTTTGGAAGAACTACAAAGCAACAATATGAGGGTGAGTCTCACCCGCGATACTGGTGAAGGGAAACTGATCACCAAATGTAGACAAACTGGCCCAGGCTCCTCTGGAAGAGCATACGGGTTCTGAAACAGCACTCAATACTGTCAAAGGGTGGCTCTCCAATTGCGACGAAGGCCATTCCAAAGGCCATGCATGTGTCCAAGAAATGCGTGCTCTGAACAACCCGACAGTACCAACCAGACTCATTGACCTTCATGGGCATGACCCCCAAACCTGGTCCCTGATCGAAACAAAAAACGACCCTAGCTTTTCCAAATATGTCGCATTGTCGTATCGCTGGATGGGACACACACCCCGGCTTCTCAAAGACAACTTCGTCTCTTTCAAGACAGGTCAACCCGACAAAGTTGTGCCGCGCAACTACCAAGACGTCTTTGTTCTCTGTCGCAGACTAGACATCCGGTATGTTTGGATTGACTCACTCTGCATCTTCCAAGACTCAGCAGAAGATTTCCTTTGCGAAGCCTCTACCATGACGGAAGTATACCCGAATGCCTTTTGTACCTTGAGCGTGTGTTGGGAACCTCCTGAAGGGTTTCTTCGCCCCCGAGACTCTCGCGAGATTCCTATAATCGGCCATTCAACCGATGATTCGCGCAAATGGTCGGATCGATATGTTTTCGTCAGGGATCGCAGAGAACTGAATATAGCTATTGGCCTTGCACCAGTCAATTCACGGGGATAGGTACTTCAAGAGCAGCTTTTGTCGTCTAGAGTTCTCTTCTTGGGAAATGACCAGTTTTACTGGGAGTGTGACGGAGGAGTGTTTTCCGAGATCGAGCCTGTTCACCTTCACCCGACAACAGGTGACTATAGGCGAAAGACTGCCGTTGTCGATGGGAGGAATAAACTCGACACGTGGTATAGCTTTGTGGACCAGTTTATGAGACTTGGGCTGTCTTTCGAAAGAGATAGATTGCTAGCTATATCTGGCATCGCAAGATTCCTGTTTAGTCTCGGAGACAAGAGACTACCTGATGGAAGCTACGCTATCATCGATCCCAAAATTGAGCGCAAGTTTGGGCAAAGTGTTGAGTACTTTGCAGGCCTGAATAGGACCCATTGGATCGCGCATCTTCTTTGGTATCCAGATCTCGGCGGGTGTACGGCAATGAAGTCTGCGTCGACTTTGCGCCAAGAGCCGGACCCAGAGTCTTTCAAGCGCTGTCCAGATGATTCTGATCCCTCGTGGTCCTGGGCTGCCTGTCCAGGGCCTCTCCAGTGGACGTTTCTCAACTACAACCGACCACGAACTGGAGAAGTCCCAAAGCGCGATGGAGAACCTCTGGCGTGTCTACGCAAGAACCACTTTGAGCCACTGGGAAGTGATGCTTACGGCCTGCCCAAATCGGCGTCGCTGGATATATCCTGTCTCCTCATCCAAGCCATGTATACGGAGTTTGACGGTCCTGAAGACGTGCAGAAAAGGCTAGAGAAATCTGTTGATCACATTAAGGATAAGTGTTTCGAATGGTACACAGATGGCTTCATCCTTCCACTACCGTACCCCCGTCGTCACAGCGATGAGCAATCCGTTATCGCCGTTCCCTTCGAACCATGCGACAGCTTCACAGCAACATGCTTTGTCATGCCGCTGTACGAGAACAGAGGGTTTGATAGCCCAATGATGACGGGCTTGGTAGTGCAAGAGAAACCACGAGCCGACGGTACAGCGAAAGAGTTTGTGCGTATCGGGAGCTTTACGCAGTATCACTACCCCAAAGACCGCGCGAAAGACCGGAGGTCAATGGGAGTTATAAACACTTTGCTAAAGAACATTCCCATTGATGGTGGTGAGTTTGAACAGAAGTTGCGTGAGCATGCGCAAGAGTGGAAAGAAGATGAGAGTCTTGGTACGATGTTATCTTGGGCTGTTTGTCAAGCCGAACAAGCCCCTTCAACCTGTTGCTTGTGATAGGTCGGCGACCAAAACAAAGTCAAGTGGTCTCGTATAAATACCTAGATCTAAATGGACCTAGGGATATAAGTGCTACAAGAACGCGCGTTATGTTGGATGCCAAAGACATTAACAAACTCAAAGACAATTGCCGTACAGGGTACTCTGTAGATACAGAATGTGGCTTGTGGCTGAATGAGGCTAGTGTATATTCAACGGGCCTCGGTCGGTCCCCGCGGATGCGCCCATGATAACTTGTGAAGGTATATATTCTCCTCATTGAGCTTTCGTTATTTTCAATCGCTGATCAAAACACTCATTAATCCAGGTCTCAACCACTAAACATCTGTGGCATACCGTCGACCTCCAGCAAAATGGCCGAGAAAAAGACTTTCGTTCTCATTACAGGGTAAGAGGACCCAAGCGCAGAAAAACTGTCGAGTGGACAGATACTGATAAGAGTAGATGCTCGCCTGGAGGTATTGGGCATTCTCTCGCCAAGGAGTTTAACCGCCAAGGTAAATCTGATCTGTAAAGATTGAGTATCACAGCTGATGTTTGAAAGGCTGCCATGTCATTGCGACGGTGCGAAACACCGACATGATCAAGGATCTCGAGGGCCCTGGCATGAGCTGCTTCCCTCTCGAAGTCACAGACCCCAAGAGCATTGAAGCCTGCAAAAACCAGGTCGCCGAACTGACTGGAGGTCATCTTGATATCCTCGTCAACAATGCGTATGTCTTGTCTCCCCATCAATTGATCCCCAGCTAACCCCCTCCCAGTGGCCGAACTCATACCATCCCCGCTCTGGACATGGACCTCGACGATGTGCGCGCCACATACGAAGTCAATGTCTTTGGCCCCATGTCCATGGTCCAAATCTTTGCGCCCCTGCTCATCGAAGCACGTGGCCTCATCATCAACATCTCCAGCACATCAACCCTTGTACCCTACATCTTTGGCGCCATCTACTCCTCCTCCAAGGGCGCCATCAACGTATGGTCCCGCGCGCTTCGACTCGAGCTGAAGCCCTTCAACGTGCGCGTCATGAACGCCGTCACCGGCACCGTGCGCTCCAACATTGCCAGCCGCACCCACAGGTCTCTCCCGCAGAACTCCATGTACAAGCCCATTGAGGATTTCTTTCAGCAGCGCTTGACGTTTAGTCAGCGCACGGCGACTATGCCGACGGAGGTTTATGCCAAGAAGCTGGTTACGGCGGCTTTGAAAGGTGAGGGCTACTTGGGGGGCTTGATTGGAGGCACTCCGGATTGGTTCTATGCTGGTGGTATGGCTACCAAGGTGTGGGTGTTGAGCTGCTTGCCTCGATGGGTGAGTGAGACTGTCATTGGAATCTTCTTCAATATTGGGAGCTTGTCCAAGAGGATCCAGGATGCGCGTCGGAAGTTGAGTTAGGCTATTGGTGTTTGAATGAGGGATTGACTGGGTCGTTCTTTGCTACTTGTATGCTGGGCTGGGTTCAATTGACTTGTGTTCAAAGTGAAAAAGAAGCTAATGCTTTATCAATGTTCTCTATGTATAATCTACTAGGCTATCGCTAACAAATGTTCATGATGAATGTCAACACAAGCGTATCTCAAAACCATCAAGCCCTTCATCTTCACCCTGTTTGTCAATGATGCATTGTCTAAGCCCACTTTCCAAGCACACTCATCAAGACCATACCGCAGACCAGACCAAGCATAGCCAGAGCAGTGGTCCAAGGACCAGCATCGCTAAGTTCACCACCCATCATCCAATCCTGCGCCCACATCTCTACCAGGCCGACCCAAACAAGGATACCCGCGGAGAAAGCATCCAGCGTACCGATAGCAATGAGCGTAGAAGGATCATTGCCGTTAAAGACGTTCAAAACACCAATACCGATGGCCATTCCGATGGGTGTGATGATGGCGAAGCCAGAGGCAAGGACGAGCTTCTTCCAGAGAGGCACGGTGGATGTTCCGGTTCGTTCTACCGAAGGTGTGGGGGAGTGTGAGTGAGAGTGGCCTAGGGCGATGGGCATTTGACCGTAGCCCAAAGATGCGATCCTTGTGCCGAGGGCGATACCTTCGAAGAGTTGGTGGAAGATGATTACGACCGAAAGGGTGATGAAGAAAGAGTCGCCAGCCACAACAAGGGTGATGCCAATGACTAGCAACGTTAGTAGAGTACTAATGAGGGAAGAATCTGTGAAAAACGTACGGAGAGAGTGGAAGATGATACCAGCCTCCATGATACTAATGTTGGCCATCTCAGCCTTCTCCACAGCCTTGGGAGATAGTGATACAGAGTCGGTTTCGGATTTCTTGCTCGCCTGCCATCGCATGGCGCGATAGACAATGAACTCGATCAAGAAGGATATAAAGAGACCGGCCATTACAATAGCAGCCGTTGTAGCTTCGTAGAGGAGTGTGCCTAAACATTCGTTGCCGAACATCATTTGTGCATGAGTGAACAACTAGACAGTATTAGTCATTGTTTCCCACGACAGTCGACGGAGTCATACGTGAACAAAGGCAGTAGAGATGATAACTCCAGTACCGAATTGCTTGAGGATGGTGAGGACGATGTTGGACTGTACAGATGTGAAGCGCGATAGCAGGATGGGGCCGTATACACCCAGGGATGAAGCGACGAGGACGGCGAAGAGCATGCCGATTCGAATGCCGATGTTGTAGTCTCTGTCGGTACGGGTGCATGATCGTGAACCGCCTTCTGAGCCGTGGCTACCGCCGACGCAGTGTCTATAGAGGGTTAGTGACAATGGGAGTGAAAGGAAAGGGAAGAGACGGACTCTACACCAGCGTGGAAATGGCAGTGTTCCTCGTCGGGGCTTGCGTCGCCAGACTTGATGTCCTCAGCGGCGAGGATGGGCGCTTCGCCATCGTCGGACATGCAGTATCTAGGTAGTCAGTCAGCTTGGCTCATTGGCTAGGTGGTGAGTGCATACGTTTCATCGCCGTGACTGTGGCAGCCCGTGAGTTGAGCGGGATACTCCTCCGTGTTGGTGATGGTGGTCTGGACGTAGTACTCTGAAGAGCTAGGACCCATGCAATACCTGTGTTTCTGGTATTAGAACCTCTGATCTCTCGAAGTTTAATGGTAGTGACTTACAGAGATGTCTCGTGCATGTGGCAGTCGGATACGGCAGTGATCTTTTCGGCCTTTGCGGAGCCAGTTTCTTTGGCAGCTGTTTGGGTTGGGCTGGCGTTTTCGCCCAGGACTTGAACTTCTCCGCCGCTGGGGTTCATGCAGTATCTAGAAAGGTTAGCTGTCATGGTACTGGAGAAGAGCGATGGGCGACGTACGTGTCTGAACCGTGGTTGTGGCAATCCGTGTACGAAGAAGGAGGATCTTGAGTAGTTGTTGCCTTTGAGTCTGCGACGATCTGATACTCGTCAGAACCAGCCATGCAGAACCTGTCTTCGTTAGTAGATTGTATTAGAGTGGTGTAGACGTAGGGCCTTACTGGGTAGGTCCATGCATATGACAACCCGTCAAAGACTTGAAGTCCATGTCTGTCTTTGTCGCTTGTCTCTTGACAGCAGCGCCAGGGGCAGCGGCCGAGACAGCTACGACGAAAAGAAGAGCACCGATGAGGACAGTGGCCTTGCGGCTCTCGAAGAAGGTTTTGAGGCGAGCCATGGTGGGTATTGATGTTGACAATGGCATACAGCTCTTGACTTTGACCAAGTTGGTGGTTTGGGAAGGATGACAGGCAGTTATGTACTCCTCATGGTGCTATAAGGTTAGCAAGGAAAGAACTGTCGGTACGTGGGGGGCAAAAAGAAATAATCGGCCGAGAGTTTCTGAGAACATCAAGGTCCTCGTTTGTCAGTGAAACTTTTGTTCGGCTGCTTGGCAGGCTTGTGAACCGTGGGGCCGATGACCTGGATAGCCCTCTCTTGATCAAAGGATCCAATACAGTCTAGGTACAGAGGATAAAGAACCTGCATAGTCTGACTACTCAAGGTATTTGCGACAAGTGGAAACCCTGATCGACCAACACAGGCAACCAAGCCAAGACGGTTGATGCGGACGATGAGCTGCATCAACGACGAGACCCGATTCGACACTAACAGAAGTAAGCTTGTAAACAAGGTTGGAACGGTTCTGATAAGTCCTTCAGGTACTGAACCCTTGTTCTCTGACATGATCTCTCTCCACTTGGTTGGTGAATGTTGGTGGTGAGAACCCTGATGGACTCAACACCACCACGACCCGCAGCAGGTGAGAGATTTTTTAGACGGTTTATTTCGGGCTTATTCTACTGGATCGAGATATTGTTAGGTAAAGAGGTCAAGTGGCGGGGAGAAAACAAGGTTATGTTTATGGATAATTTGGGTGCGACCATGTCATTTGGGGGAGCACAAAGGGTACCAGAAACATTGATCACTGGGAGCATAAGAGACAAAATCATTAGGCAAACTTAGGCTACTTAGACTAATTATTTTTGCAGTCTAGGACTTAGGAGGCAACGTCTGGTGCATTACGTGCAATTAATCGTGACACAATGTCGAGATGAAGCTCAGCTGTTAATTATTACCGAGACGGAGCTTGTGACAGTAGATTAATTGTCTTGTGATACCAGACTCGTACTGTTGGTTCAATTGAGTAACACCATGCAAGAATAGAAACACACGACAACATTTAGAATATGTCAAATAAAGTCATAATTAATGATCATCCATCTATAGTTGATCCAAATCATCAAGAAAAAAAGAGTTGCGCATCAAACCATGTCTTTTCTATCCTCCACTGCGTTACATCCAGGAAGTCGACACGAAAGACCATCCCAGACTCTCCAATCTAGAAACTCAGTACTTTACAGAGCAAGAACAGCAGCGGCGACAATTCCTGCAAAAGGAATCATTTGAACGACAGCAGCGTTGTCGGTCACAGCAGCAGAGTCGCTCTCGGTAGCAGATGCAGTGGCAGAGCCAGAGCCAGTGGCCGCAGCAGTGACAGCAGCGTCGCAGTGCCCTAGGCCACCAGTTAGTGATGATCAAGAGGGTAAGGATGAAGGATACATACAGTGGTCGCCGTGAGGCTCACAGCCAGTAGATTCTGTGGGAGAAGGAGAGAGAGACTTGGTTGCGCCAGCAGAGTGAGAGTGGTCCTCGTCCTCGTGGTCATGGTCGTGATCATCGGTAGCCTTGGCCTCTGATGAACCAGTCTTGGCAGCCTCGCAGTGCCAGTGGTCACCATGAGGTTCGCAGCCAGTAGACTCAGTGGGAGAGGGAGCCAGTGAGCCAGTTCCAGTGGTATCGTGGTCATGGTCATGGTCGTCGTCATGCTCAGCGTCAGTGGTGACCTTGGCCTCGGTAGCAAGAGTAGACCTGGCACCGTCACAGTGCCCTACACCATTAGTCAATTAATGTTGCTGGTATAGACTGGACAGAGAAACGTACAGTGGTCGCCGTGAGGCTCACATCCGACAGACTCGGTAGGCGAAGGAGCGAGAGTCTCCTGGGCAAAGATGGTGGGGAAGAGGCCGAGGAGGGCGACAGCGAAAGCAGTGGTCTTCATCTTGGGCAGCTACTGTGTAAAAGAATTGAAGGTAAGGAAGATGAAGACGAAGGAAAAAAGAATGCAAGGGAGTGGAATTTATAAACAATCGCTGTGGCGCGTTGCTGGACAGTTTAGGTAGGTAGACTGGAGGACTGCCAAGTAAAATAACAAGCCTACAAACGATGGGCAGGTCAAGACGAGAAGAGAAAGACAGGGATTGGAGGGTCAGATACTATGGAGACATGAATTAACCTTGAATGTTAGCTTATAAGAACTGTCGAGATGTCGTGTCAGGGGAGGTATTGGTGTTGATGACACCCGGAGAGAGAGTTGAGGTCGTATGAGTATTCTCTCTACTCTATCTACAGTATCAAACACTTGAATCGATACATCTCCCATGAATACAGGTACCTATTAATTGTCGTATCCCAAAAGTCACCTCGTCTGTTTGTCTTGCATCTTCTTCCTGCTTGGCATGTCTATCAAGGTCCTCACCTTAAAAACTGGATCCTTCACTGAGGCTCCACCACTACCAAATCGCATCAACCCCCCTGGACCTAGCCTAGCCCTCCCTAGCTCCCCCCTGTAGGCTGACCTACTGACTTTATATCCACAACGCTTCCACTCGGATCAAGAAACAACTTGACCAGGAATAAACATAAACCCTGCAACCCAAATCAAAAAGGTTCCTTTTTCTCCGTCCGAGTATTACATCCAATCGTTGACAGGGATAAATAGCTGGCCACTATTGCCTGCGATATCACTCACAGTCTGTCTGCCCCTTCACCGACATCATCTATTCATCTGGGCCTCAACCATGAGAGCACATCTCATCGCCCTCACAGGGCTCATCTTCAGCCCCCTACCTACCACCGCAGACCAAAACATAAAGGTTGATGGCGTCGCAAAACCCGACTTTGCCTCTATCCCCAACCTGGTTTGTCTCTCAATCCTTCTCATCCTCGGCTTGGCCCTGTTACGAAGGACCTACTCACCGGCACAAGATCAACTAACCACTCGACTCTTGCAGTCTGGCTTCCTCAACCAAGCTGTTGTTCCTCTAGAAGAAGCCTCGGAAACACCCAGCACACCTCGCCATGTTGAAGCAAACAAGAAATTGACCAAGGCTATGGCGAAGGGGTGGGGGAACTGGAATGCCCATCATCCCAGACATCGACTACTAGATGCCCTGTACGGATATAGTAGATACTATGAACGTCAAAAGGCTGAACTTGGTCGATTGGAGGGTCTCTATAAACATGTTTCAAAAGCTCAAAAGTCCGTGAGTTGAGTCTCCCCCTACTTACCAGATCACAGTTCTAATTATGGAACAGCTACTAGAGCACTCAGTTCAATACTCCAAGAAATTCACTCGCATTGACAATCTTCTCAAAAAGAACCAAGAACTCTGCAACAGAATCGTGCAACAGGCAATGCACTTCTACGGCATTGACCATGATGAACTCAACAAGCACATCCAAAGCCTTGAAGTATCAGGGAAACTCGCCGACAAAATCTCAGTCTCTCAAGCCTTGAAGCATTATGTCCGTGACTGGACCGAGACAGGCGACGCCGAGAGAAAAGGCACGTTTTCGTGTCTGACTAAAACGCTAGAGAGCTTGTTCCCCGAGAGACAAGGGGGTAAGCCAGTGAAAGTGCTTATTCCTGGTGCTGGACTTGGAAGGTTGGGACATGATATTGCAAGACTTGGGGGTAAGCTAAATATCTGGTGATCTCTACTGAATTTCCCTTACTAACTATTGAAAGGCTTCGACGTAACTATCAACGAATGGTCCATGTACATGAATGTAGCATATCGCTTCCTCGAAGCCAACCTCTCTCAAAACTCACACTCCCTCCACCCCTTCATCGATGGCTGGTCTCACCACGCCACTGAATCCAACATGGTTCGCCCTCTGTCATTTCCTGATGTTACCCTCAACTCCACCTCCGTGGTCCTGGTCGAAGGCGACTTTACAACGGTGTTTTCCACACCAGGCGAATACGATGTTGTAGTCACGTACTTCTTCATCGACACAGCACGTAACCTCATGAGCTATCTCGACACGATAAAAAAGGTTCTCAAACCAGGTGGTCACTGGATCAACCTGGGGCCATTGCTTTACGGTACAGGGCCATTTGTGCAGTTGAGTTTGGAGGAGATCTTGGTGGTCTGTGAAGCGTTGGGTTTTGAGTTTCTTGAAACAGATGAAAGCTGCGGAGAGAAGACGTTTGAAGGAAGGACGGTCAGGGCGATGGAGGCGGCTTATGGGTTCGATGACATGGCTTTGACAAAGAGTGCCTATAATGCGCAGTTTTGGGTGGCGAGGAGGTCTATGAAGCCTTAGATGGTCACTGGCCGAATAGATGGGGCTGAGAATCACCAAGGGATAGGGTTTCCATCTTCAATTACACTTTTTGAGCATTATGACTCCAATGCCCTCACAAGACCGGGGTTTTTTTTATGCCCTTGCCCTACTATAAGGTTCAGAAGGGGCACAAAATGCGTCACTTGCTTCCATCACTGAGAATCACAAAGAGCTGATTCACATGATTTCCAAGGGCGGCATGTAGAAAAAGACGTCCGATTAGACACACTGATACCTTGAACCTGACTATTTACTTATCAGGATCCAATTGCCGATCTCTCGGATCAATAATCGTGATACCTTATTGAATGTCTTGCAGCACCGCAGGGAATAACAAGATAGCCGCTCAAGTTACCGAATCAACCACTCGGTAATAAGTCTACGAACAAAATATCATCGGAAACCCCAAACCGGATATCCTGGCAATGGCATTTCGCACATCTCCCCGCACTGGCGGAACTTTTCCGACACAATATTTGCACAAGCCCTTTTCCGAAACTGAGGGGCATGTCGCTTTTCCGTCTCTTGATACAACAACGATGATCAAAGTGGAGTCCAAGATATCCGTTCAGACCAAAATATATATCTCCTCAGATACAATTCGCAACTATGCTTTCTCCTGGTGAAGATTATGACAGATTATTAACAAAAATGACTATTCGACACGATTCAAATGCTGTCGAGCCATCGAAGCCTGCTTTTCAGCAGCCTTCGCAGGCGAAAATGTTCACTCTTGATGAGATGATCAGAAGACGTGCTGCAGAGCTGGGAGATACTATCTTGATGGGGGCGCCGGAAACAGGTGTTGATGATTTCAAGGAGCATAGTGCTATCGATTTGGATAGATATGCCGATGCGGCTGTTGCGAAGTTCCAGAGTATGGGTCTCAAGCCTGTGGTAAGTACTATCCATAACCTCCAAAAAACGATATACTAACTATTCAGGATCCAACTCTTGAGAAAGCACCCGTTGTCGGAATGCTAGGTCAATCAGGTATCCACGTCGTTGTTCAGATCATCGCATTGAACCGTCTAGGATACTCAGCGTTTCTCATCTCAACACGTCTCGCTTGTCCTGCCATCACCCAGCTTCTCGACCTGGCAAGCTGCAATGTCATTCTAACAACTCCAAACTTTCACTCCGTTCTGGAACAAGTTCAACAAAATCGTCAACTAGAAATATTGCCCATGTTACAAAGTGCAGACGTGTACAAGCATGATGCACCACGCTTTATACGAGATTACAACCCTGAAGCCGAGTCACGAAAAGTTGCAGTTATCATCCACTCTTCCGGATCAACAGGTCTTCCCAAGCCGATCTACCTTACCAACGCAAGCTGCATTGGTGCTTTTGCAGTACACATGAATATGCGCGGTTTCCTCACATCGCCTTTCTTCCACAGCCACGGTTTCTACGAGATATTCAGGTCCATTTACTCGGGCAAACAGATCTACCTCACAAACTATGGCCTTCCAATCACAAGGGAGTCTGTTATTGCGCAACTCAAAGCTACCAAGCCTGAGATCTTCCATTGCGTGCCTTATGTTATCAAGCTGCTTGCTGAGAGCGAAGAGGGCATCAGGATATTGGCGAGTATGAAGGTTGTTCTCTATGCGGGAAGTGGATGTCCGGATGATCTTGGTGACCGTCTCGTCGAAGCAGGTGTCAACCTTTGTGGTAACTACGGAGCGTGAGTAAATCTGAGTTTCGGAAGTGGCTTTCGCTAATAGGTTGCAGGACTGAGACAGGTAGACTTGCCACTTCTCAACGCCCAGAAGGTGACAAGGCGTGGAACTACATCCGCATTCTACCCCCAGCTGAACCCTACACCATCTTCGACGAAGTCGCCCCCGGTCTCTTCGAGTGTGTAGCTCTAGATGGCCTTCCATCCAAGAGCACGACCAACTCAGACAACCCACCCGGATCGTTCCGCACTCGCGATCTCTTTACACAACATCCCACAAGACCAACACTATGGAAATTCGCCTGTCGACTAGACGATCGCTTCACTCTCATCAACGGCGAAAAGGTCCTCCCAATCCCCATCGAAGGTCGTATCCGCCAAGAAGAAATCGTCAAGGAAGCTATTGTCTTCGGAGATGGAAGAACGTATCCTGGAATCTTGATCGTCAAGGCTGATCGTGTTGCTGATATGCCCGATGATGAGTTCCTCAACGCTATCTGGCCTTCAGTTGAAGACGCGAACTCACGCGCAGAATCTTTCTCGAGAATTCCCAAGGAGTTGGTCGTCATTATACCCGCCGACGTATCATACCCTCGAACCGATAAGGGTACTTTCATCCGAGTTCCGACATACCGACAATTCGAAAAGGAAATCGAGGCTGCTTATAGTCGATACGAAGGTCAAGACGATTCAGCTGGTTCATTGACTCTCAAGGGCAAAGAACTCGAAGAGTACCTCCTTGAACAGATCAAGGTCAAATGCGGAGTAGAGCTTGAATCGTCAGAAGCAGATTTCTTTGCTTCTGGTGTTGATAGTCTGCAGTGCATCCAGATGTGGAGTCTCATCAAGCGCGAGATCGACCTCGGTGGCAACCAATCCGAACTCGGACAGAATGTCCTCTATGAAACGGGTAACGTCAAACTACTCGCTCGTCAACTTGAGAGACTCAGGAGTGGTGCCGGTGATGAGACGGAAGACCAGTTGAAGATTATGGAGAACTTGGTTGCGAAGTACTCTACATTCAGACCCCATGTCGCTGGATCTGCGCCTCAGCCTGAGAAGGAGCTTGTGGTAAGTTCAAAATGGTAATCTCGAAGATGTGAAGCTAATAGGTTCAGTTACTCACTGGTGTCACTGGTGCATTGGGTGCTCATGCTCTTGCCCAGCTAACAGCTCAGCCTCATGTTGGAGCTGTGTGGGCTTTGATCAGGGCGTCGAGTGACCACATGGCTACTGAGAGAATGCACAAATCTCTCGAAACTCGCGGGTTATCACTAGATGATGAGCAGCGCGGCAAGATCCTCGCTCTGCCTTGTGATCTTAGTCGTCCCGATCTTGGCCTGAGCGAATCCAACCTGGCCGAACTGCAGAACAAGCTCACGACAATCATCCACAGCGCATGGGCTGTAAACTTCAACATCTCGGTACAGAGCTTTGAAGACCAACACATCAAGGCCGTTCATAACCTTATTCAACTAAGTCTGGGTGTCCAGACACCTCGACCTGCTCGGTTCTTCTTCTGCTCTTCTGTTTCGTCAGCTGGAGGTACACCACGACCGGGCCAAGTTCTCGAATCACTGGTTCCATCGCCGGCACATGCGCAACACACTGGTTACGCGAGATCGAAGTATGTTGCTGAGCATATTACGGGTAACGCGTGCAAGGCAGGAGCTGTGGCAAGAGTCTTGAGATTGGGACAGCTGGTGGGTGACACCAAAGTTGGGGAATGGAATACCACCGAGGGCATTCCTTTGATGATTCAGACTGCTGTTACACTTGGTGCACTGCCAGCGCTAAACGAGGTAAGCTTTGTAATAAATATGCTACAGAAACTGTGACTGATACGTGTTAGGAAATGACTTGGTTACCAGTCGACCTCGCAGCATCGGCAATCCTCGACTTGTCTAACTTAACCACTACCACAACCGCAAACCGGTCGTCAAACCCAGATCTAGTCTACCACATCCTTAACCCAATTCGCTTCCACTGGACGAACCAAATGTTACCGTCCATGAGGGCAGCAGGCTTCAAGTTTGAGACGCTTCCTACCAGTGGATGGATGCAACGTCTACAGGACTCAGATCGAGATCCATCAAAGAACCCTCCTATCAAGCTCCTGGACTGGTTCGAGAGTAAATATGGACACAAGGCGTCTACAAAGGCAGAGACTGGAGCTTTGGACTATCTCACAGATCTCTCAAGGGAGGACAGTGTCACGTTGAGAAACGTGCCGGATGTAACAGACGTGGGGTATGTGAAGATGGTGCTTGGTCGGTTACAAAAGCGTTGGGAACAGGCCTCCGCGTAGTAGAGACTTGACAAAAGAAGTACATATTTTGGTAGATTTGCTTATTGGCGTTTGTAATGTTTGTTTCTATCATATTTACCAAATCATACTACCTCCTACTCATGCTGATGAACTGAGGTTGTGAAGTCGATTGTTCATTCTCCAGTGAAGTATGTAGATGTAAATCTGAAACACCGCCTGAGATTTTGTCAGCGGGGGATGAACCCACAGCTACCCAAACCCCATACATCCATTAACCAGACAGCTGAGAAACACAAGATAGGACACAATATTAGAAATCCACGGTACAGTTGATCGTTGTCTCGAAAGCCGGGGTATACGAAAAGTACAGTTCGAGACACGGTTACACGGCTTGCGGGGTTTTGAGAAAAATGATTCGACCGGTAGTCGAGGGAAACCCCCCGAGGTCTGAGGTCGCAAAAATGATAGATGCAAGATTTCGTTTTGAGAGATGGGATACACAAACATACCTGCCCCCAGAGAACAAGGACAGTTCGATGCAATGTCCCGTCGGTTATGTTTCTTTCTATGTTTCACAATCTGCAAATGAGGAAGCCCCGTTTGGTCGAGTATGCAGATATGAGCCAAGATCGCGGTAATGTCTTGAGACGGCTGGGGAGGGGAAGTAGGACAACCTGAGAAATTCGACATGACAAGTCATTCTCGTCAGTCTCTGTTGGACTGCCTACAATCCTAACACTAAGCGTCGTTCGCAACCCGATGACCATTGTTTCTTGTTTCGATGACGCCGGCAATTATCGTACTCCGTATTCACGGTCAATCTATAAAGACTGAGGATGCATCACATTTAAACAAGCCATCATCCTTACCCTCATCATTTTATCAAGTTACAGCAAGCAGTATTCAACAGCACTCGACACAGTCAACATGAAGTTCTCCATCGTCGCAACTGTTCTTCTTGCCCAGGGCATCGCCGCCATGCCTTGGTCTTTCGTCAAGGGAACCAAGTCTAACGGCGAGGAGGTCACGTAAGTTTTCCCGGGGCAACTTCAACATAGGCATACCTACACAACTCTCATCTTGAGGCGGATCTTTAGTTTGCTGACATAGAGCCCACTCAGTGTACGAATCCAGGTGTCTGGGGCTTCCTCCCACCGAGTGACCTCCAAGCCCACCAAGAAGATTAGTACTGAGCCGATTTGTCTTAATGTTTGCTGGTCCGAAAAGCCCAATTGCCCGCAGGGTTGGGTAAGTGATGACTGGTTTCCATGTCTGATGCATATTGCTGATTCGGGATTCAGGAACCCCACAACAACGTAGGATATCCCTTGAGAGGAACGAAACTAAAGATGACTAACAAGAATAGGGCGCCGACGACTTTCCATGTTGGACCTGCTGTCGCGAAGCCAGCGGTGTTTATGATCTTTAGATCAGCATCACATGTGTCGGGTATTTGGATTTTCTGGTTAACAAGGGCTTGGTTAGTTGTGAGTGTTTGGTCAAGAAGGAGAAATGGACGCTCTTTAACTACTAAGGTACTTGTCTACAAGTATGAAAGTCATGTATGCTCGACCAGATGCGAGTCTTGTTAAAAGTGATTTGATCTCGGCTTTATTGCCGATGAAAGCCGTACATCCACTTGATCGACGGCTAGATCCGCCGCCATTGGATCATTTAATCTTATCAGATTCCGGATTCCCGCTTTGTCATCATATGTCTGACATGTCACAAGGTCGGTGTCCACGTCAGGTCACATTATCAGATCCTCTTTCAGGCATCCATCTCCATCCATCTCAGCACATGACAGGGATACTTGTGACGATGCGTGAATTATCAAATCAGATGACCCCTGTCGTCGTGTTTCATAAATTTCTTCATCTCTTCATCTCTATCACCTTCTGTCTTTCTGTAGTATCTAATATTCACATGAGAGAGACAACATGGCGTCAGCAGAAACAGCGCCTCTTTTAGGGGCACCTGGCCCAAGTACACTTCCAGATATAGACTCGGATACGACTCCATCTCGACCAGCAAACCCAAAACGTCTATCGGCTGGCGTGGCGCGTATGGAAATCGTGTCTCGCAACATTACAACGACACACCGCGTCTGGTTATTCATCAGCATCTTTCTCGTCGGATATGCATACGGTCTCGAGAGTCAAACACGACTCGCTTATCAATCTTACGCAACATCCAGTTTCGATTTGCATTCTTACTTATCAACGATCAATGTCTTGCGCAATGTTATCGCAGTCGCAGTGCAACCGAGCGCCGCTAAAATAGCAGATGTCTTTGGACGGTTTGAAGTCATCGCTATTTCTACCGTGCTGTACACTATCGGTATCGCGATCGAGTCAACTGCACAGAGCGTCGAGGTGTTTTGCACCGGAAGTATTATTTACCAGACGGGATACACTTGCATCGTTTTGCTATTAGAAGTCCTCATCGCCGATTTCTCGTCCATGCGCGCAAGAGTCTTCTTCAGTTATCTGCCCGCAATCCCATTCTTGATCAATACATGGATCAGCGGAAACATCACCTCTGCTGTCTTAGGATCGACCAGCTGGAGATGGGGACTCGGCATGTGGGCCATCATTTATCCCATCGCTTCGCTTCCCCTACTCTCATGCCTTTACTTTCTTGAACGACGTACGTGGGAGTCCGAGGGCAAGGAGAGCGAGGCAGTTGCACTTCTCTCTCTCAAGACCAAGAAAGGAAGAGCAGACCTTTTTCATCAACTCGATGTCATCGGTCTCGTTCTTCTCGTCACTGCCTTCTCACTCATCCTAGCACCTTTGACCGTTGCAGGAGGAACAGCCAGTCACTGGCGTAGCTGGTACATAATTCTCCCTCTGGTTGTAGGATTCTGCCTAATGGTCTGTTTCATCGCCTGGGAACAGCGAGGCGCTAAACATCCTCTGATCCCATTCCATCTCCTCCGCGACCGAGGCGTCTGGTCTGCCCTGGCTGTACGAAGTTTGCTCAACCTTGCTTGGTGCACACAAGGAAACTATCTATATACGATCCTTATCGTGGCTTTTGACTTTTCCATTGAGAACGCGACCCGCATTTTATCCTTCTTCTCATTCTTCGGCGTCATCACCGGAGTATTGGCTGGTCTTGTCATCTTCAAGATCCGACGACTTAAGTTTATCATTGTTGGCGGAACCCTGCTTTTTATGGCCGCTTTTGGAGTTTTGATCATGTACCCTGGCGGTGCATCTATCTCATCAAAGGACGGAATTATCGCAGCGCAGATCCTTCTTGGTGTTGCTGGTGGATTCTTCGCTTATCCCACCCAGGCATCCATCCAGGCTTCTGCATCACGAGAACACGTTGCTATTCTCACAGGCCTTTACCTGTCATTCTACAACATCGGGAGTGCATTTGGTACATGTCTTTCCGGAGCCATATGGACACAAACTCTCTACAAGTCTCTGAAGCACAACCTTGCTTTTCAGCCTGACGAGGGACTTGCAAAGGCCATTTACAACAACCCCTTCTCCATCATTCCAGATTACCCAGTGGGAACCGAGATTCGAGACGCAATTATCAGCAGCTACAGTTCTGTTCAGCGATTACTTTGCATTGCAGGAATTTGTGTTTGCATTCCCATGATTATTTTTGCTTTAGCGCTGAGGAATCCGCGATTGTCGGAGCAGCAAGTTCAGACGGAGGATGAGAATAACCATGAGGCTTGATTTAGAAACATTTCTTTATTAAGAATAGAACACTAGACTAGAGTTTTGTCAATTTTAGAAACATAAAACGCATACAGAAGATCGACAACATGGCGTTTAGGATGATACCATCAACAGTCCATGTCGTCACAAATACAAGAAATAAAAACCACATCCCCCCGATTCAGCGTCTCACCACTCGTCATGCGCATACGGGTCTGGCTCCGGTTGAGCTTCGGGCTCCTGTTGATCCATGGGCTTCTTGCCCGCCAGACAAAAGACAGGAACATGCTGATTCGCATTCATCAGCGCGGGGAGCAATGTTTCGTAGAGGGTAGAACCACGTCTGCAGCCGTCATAACTATGCACCTTAGGCACGTGCACAGAGTCGATAAGCTGTGTACAATCTTCAATGCTGAAATGTTGAAGTGAAAGTCGTTCGTCTTGGTTCTTCCATCCCAGCTTATACATCTCCTTCGTTAATGTGCCAAGCATCATAGTTGAACATGTGTTACAACCATCATGATCCTCTGTCAGAAAATGATAAAGGTCAAGAATGGCTGTAGTCACAAACTCGAGACAGCACTGGCGTGATGCATTGATCTCGTCTGTATACCAAATTAGCAAAAGTTATGATATTGTCGTTTCAGTAAACTTACCCAAAAGGCCGTCCGGAAGAGGAAGACGATCATCTTCGACCTTGATTAACCCATGACTGTGTGTCAATACTAGTTCTGTCATCTTTTGAAAGATGTCTTGGTCATCGAAAACCCAGGATATCGCGATGGAGAGAATACAGTCGCTTCCATACTCTGTAGGTAAGTTGGACCGCAGATGTTCCAGCCAAACCTTAGCGTGTGGCTCGACACTCTCATGGCATCCGTAGTAGTCGACTACCATGGTCAACTCTGCAAGCAGTTCGATGCTGGGTGACTTTGGGACATCTTTGTGATAGCCGTGAAGAATGGCCAGTACCGTCTGATGTGCCACCGGATCCCAGCCACGTGCTTGGATCTCATAAAGTCCGGAATCACCAATAAGCTGTCCTGCTCTGGGAGAAGAAAACAGCTCCGTAAAGTAATCAGATCCTAGTTTCAGGTGCCTTCCTGAGACTAGGACTCGGATTTCGACTTGTCCAGGGCTCGATCCAGGTATCTTTCCATACTCGTGGTACTTGTGTCGGCTGTCTGAGCTGTCGACCGATGCCGCATCGCAGTCTTTGTGTGCGACTTCTCCCCAATCGCATGACACATGAAACTCGCTACGGGATACCTCGTTAGATGGTACGTTTGATAGCGTGTCCCCTGAGAAAGAGAATGGTCGATATTTGGATGTATGGAGAGTGATACAAGTATCGCCATTCGAATCGAAGACGTAGGTCGATGGCCTTCCCATACGTGTATGTCTCCGGAAGGCTGGTCTGGCAGACCAATGGTTAAGTCTTGGAGGCCAGTCGGGTTCTGAAGGGCAACGGCCGAATTCTGAATCCCGGTGGTACTTGTATGGAACCCAAATGTCAGCCCGAGTGTCGTCCCATTCAGCCCCTACAACGAGGTTAACTGGTTCTGAACCCCAGCAGACAGTCTCTGAAGCCTGGCCGTCTGGTTCTGAACCCCGAGTGTCGCCCAATGAAGCCCAAGAGCCAGTCTCTGCAGCACGACTATCTGGTTCTGAATCGCCTTGGGCGCTTCGTGGAACCCAAGCCTTAGTCTTTGAAGCTCGAGTATCTGGTTCTAAGTCCCAGCTACCGGCTTCTGAAGTCGGGTGGTCTGGTTCTGAATCCGAGCGGTCGCTTGATACAAGATCATAGTATGATCCTGAAGTCCAATACTCTTCTGAAGTCCAATCACTCATATTGCCTAGATGTTTGCTTCAGCTTTGGTCTATACGACTTGTAATTATAATACTTACCGGTGTGAATCTCAAAGAGTAGTTGTCGTAGTTGACTTTTGTGCTGGGTTGTTGTGGTTGGCTGTATCCGATAGAATGGCTGAACAACTTGTTGTGGTTGGATGAAAGAGGAAAGAGGATGGAGAAGGGGGAACACCTGCTATAAATACAGGTCAAGAGAAATTTCTTTATTTTGACTTTTCTTTTGTCGTGGAGTTTAAGCAGTATTAAATTCATGTCGTGTCATCTGACCCATCATGTAAGTTTTACCTTTACTATAAAGTTTTCATTGACAGTTAACTCTGTTCGAACTTAGAGAGCTCCTCATTGGCCAGTCAAGACAACTCTTTGTATAGAAAACTATCCAGCTGGATATAAATCTTCAGCTTAAGTCAGTAGCTAATACAGTTTACAATTATTTGTCCAAGGTTCTAAAGTAATAAAGTCAGGGCTCTAGGTGCTAGGCATCAGTTCCATATCGGATAATAGGCTGCCTATTTTGCGTTCGACTATCTTTATCAAACACTACATGTCTTGACCTTAGATTAGTACAGTTCAACAAACTATAGTAGGCCATAGGTGAAAACGCGCCAAGGAGATAACAGACACAGCTTGTTTCTCTTCTTGCTAGACAGTCTTTCAGCTGCCTTTGGAAGACATCAAATATATCCGATTTATAAACACGAATTCCATCAGCATAAAAAGGAACAAGATAGAAGATCCCAACCAGAAATAATGTTCGAACAAATTGTTCTTTCTGTGCTTTGCTCACATCTTTTCATAACCAAACATATACACGGCTGTGCCGGGAGTCACCCATAATTTTCTGATCCACTCTCAGACGCCCTTCCATTAGGCCACCCAACCTTGCATCCATAAATATCTCGCCATGTCATGTTAACGAGAGTACATATCCAAGGGGATATCAAAGACGGCAACCGCTGAACTGCGTCACATTGCACACGAGACCAAAGACACAGGACAGGGTCTGTGGTAGACTGACATCGAAGTAAGCACTAAGTAGCACGTGATTATGTACCGCTATTATCTACGCTTTGTTCAATATTTACCCCATGTTCATGCTTTGACTTGTTTTTTGTGACAACAATCTCCTCACTTTAGCTATGGCATCTACTACCAACAAGCAACACCCCCAAGAAGCAACACAAACCCAGGCCTTTCCATTGCCTAAACTCCCTCCGGAACTACGTCGCCTTATCTGGAGCCATACTCTCCCGGGGCCCCGAATTCACAAAGCAGTCTACAGACGCTATTGCGGCCGTAGTACCGCTGCCGAGACTCACATCTTATCACCGCGACCACCTATCGCACTCAGCATCTGTAAAGAATCTAGAGATGTAGCGTTGGAGGTGTTCAAAACCTTCGCCCCTTGCCAGTGTCCTGGGGTCGGACAGGTTAGGTTCTTCAATCCACAGGCGGACATATTATACATCGACATCAATAGTCCCTGTGAAGAATGGTTCGCTCCTTGGTGTGACTTTTCTCGAGTATCCGTCGCTGTACAAAATAACGAGCAAGATTACGAAAACTTATCATCTATGCTATTACTTCGCCCTATTATCTCGCATGTATATCTCACTGTTCTGGAGATGGATGAGAAGATGATGGACATCTTCAAATCGAAAAGGTCGCGGAGAAGACATATCAAGTACCCCGAGATATTGATCAGAGCGACAAAGTGTGTTCCAATCCAGGAACTGGAAGTCGTGGATGGAGAGGAATCACAGTATGAGGAGCTACGATCCATGGCTTCGTCTCTTTTGTCTTCTGAAAAACACAAACACCTGTCTATTGATGTGGCTTTGGCCAGGGTTTGCTGTTGCTGTCATTAGTCGTTCTGGCTAGCAACACAATAATGGTGGGTGGCCGAGGTCGTCTGGAGAAACTATATTCATGAAACATGAACCGTGGGCCACTTTTTTATTGTGCGAGAATATGATTCCTTATTTGTGTCTTACTTTGTATGACCCTTTGTTGCAGGGCAACGGAGAATTCAGTACTGGCCTTAAAGTTGTATACCGAACACCAATGAAGTATAAAGATCAAGTTTTTCAAGAGATCAACTGTGCATAATTATATACCCGAAACTAATATTAAACCTTGATATCTAATAGTCAGACTTCTATCTAACTTTTATCCAAGGTTGAAGCTGAGCCCAATCCAATCTTATCCATAGCAAGTGAAGGCTCATCCATTCACTATGAGAAGCTTCCGCCATCATCTGTCATGCTGACAGAGAAACTTAGGCCTTGCACTTTCCAGTCTCAAAAGTAGTCCTAGCAAAATTGTTAGCGTTTGGTTCTCCCATAAGGATATCAAGATAAGCATGACTTACTCCATGGTCCAGCCCTCTGTGTTGGTTTGAGCTCCGTCCTTGCATCCATTGATGCCAAGGTTGAGGAATGTCTGGCATCGTCCACCAGTGAGCCCGATTCTGGTTCCGTGGGTGGTCTTGACCTCAAAGACAAACTTGCCCGCTCCCGAAGGTGCGTTGACACATCCAGTCTTGGTCTCGTAGATCTCGTAGATACCACCACCGCCTCCGTTATAGCACCAGTCACGAGCAGCAGTGAGCGCGGCAGCCTTGTTTGAGCCCCAGGGAATAATGTCTTTGCTGCCGTAGCAAGCAACTGAGACTGGGTACTTGTATCCGATAGTGCGGACACAAACGTTGGCATCGGCCCAGAGAGTACGGCAATCACTGCCGACGGTGGGGTTCCACTCCTTGAATTGCTCAAAGGTGATGCCGTACATGTTGGCGATCTGAAGACAGCCAGTGTTCTTTGCGACGAAGTGGAAGCGGTCACAGTTGTCGACCATGCCGGGCTGGATGGGAAGGGGAGTCTCGATGCCGTTGTCACCAGTTTTAACCTCAATGGCTGTAGCCTGTGCCAAGGTCTTGGTGGGAGCGGCGAGGGAAAAGCCAGCATTGGCAAGGAAGAGTGATGTGATGGTGGAGAACTTCATTGTGATGAGGATTGGGAGACTGAATCAGATATTGATGAGGGTTCTTGTTGTCTTGAATGGCTATGAGCTGCTAAGAAAATTGTTTTTGTCCTGGGGCTTCAGAGATATTTATACATAATCTGATGCCGTCTTGGCAACCATCGTGAACTTGCCTTGTAAGGCGGATTAGGCGACCACGGCTGTGCCTTTCTTGGCCATTCTTGGTTCGTAAAAATTCTTCCAATAGCAAGAATAGCCATGTCACATAGTGGTTCTTTTGAGAATGCCGGTGATTGCCTATTCAAGAGATTGGGACGTTACCCCGAAGACGAACCATCGTGGAGTCATATTTCGCGGTGTTTTCCCCTTCCAGAATCTCACTAGCTCTTATGTGGGGGATCCGCTGTTAGCCTCTAAGCCACCCGCTGTAGGGCTAGAGTACAGGGGTATTGAAAAATTGAGTGTCGTCTTGGGCAAGGGACGTACAATGACGATGGGTAAGATGATATAGGTTTATACTAACTTTATGATATCAACTATACATTCGACACTGTAAATACTAGTACATAGGGCCTCTTTACGAGTTATTCACCACAGTATCGCAAGCTATTGCGCTCACTGCTATCGTCGACCGCAGCGTGAGATTGATCCACAGACAACAAACTTTGAGGAGACTGCTACGTTGGCATGCGGCACAGTCCACTTAGAGCGTAGTTGCCTGTCGACAAAGTGCCGCTACTTTCCTATATCTCAGCCTATACGAGGCTTCTCGGACCTGGAGAACTCATGCCTGAAAGCGTCGTTTTGGTTGGTGTAATAAATTCTGCTATAAAAAATCTGCCCAATGTCGGTGTGACAATTTCGCTCTCAAAGGATTCAAGACTACGTAGGTAACGTTACCGGAAAAATAATATTGCCCCTGAACTATAGGGTTATAAGCTTAATGAAGGAGCTATGCTTCTCTGGGCTATTATGCCTCATTCTTAAAGTCTAGGCACAATGCAAATCTCATCTCCAGGGTGGCTCAAAATTGCGGGTATTCAACACCCAATTAATTTGACACTATTAGTCACAGTATATCTGCTCAATCTACCCATAGCCCGGGCGATGATATTAGAAAAGTCCAACTAGATTACATTTCCCTCATCATACTCTCGGTCAGCTCGTGTCGTCGTAGCTGCCTCATCCAAGTGCAACTCAGAAGCACGAATATCAATCTTCTTGATCACAGCGCCGAGCACAATCTTGAGCAGCTCATCATCCGACATGGATGTACCGTGACCGCTCCAAGTCACTGTGTCGACAATGTCTCGGGTTCCAGCCTCCTTGTGCAGTTCGTCGTCGAGATGCTGGAGGGTCTTTTGCCGCACCAGATCCGGTCCACCCAAGCGGAACAGTTGGACACCAGCTTGGTGGATGGGTGCCTTGGCCTCGTCGAGAGTTCGGGCGGCTTGAATCAGGGGAGTCTTGATGTCGTCGTCGAATGCGCCGGCTGTGAGCACAATAATGTTGAGAGCGGCCTTCTCCTCTCCGGCTGTGAACTTGTCGCAGTACCACTTGAGTAAGCCGCCGAGTCTGGCACCCATGTTGCACTTTCCAGCTGGCTTGACCTTGTCGAAGATGGCGCCGACCTGCTTTCCCTTGCTGGTCAAAAGCATGCTTCCGGCAAAGCCACCAATGTGAGTGTAACCTGACTTTCGGATTGACTGAACTCCAGGTAGCTTGGCCAAGACACCTCCGGGTCGGTGGTTGACAAAGTACAGATCAACTCCATCAGGATCGTGTCTGGCGCAGATGGGTGCAATGCGCTCTATCAGGGTCTTGATTTCGGGCCAGTAAGGCTGCATGGCCTCGGAATCATCGACGAGGAACATTGTGTCGAAGCATCGTAGCTGCAGAAGGGTCTTTTCGTACTCATCGCCTTCAGCGGTGGGTTGAGTCTCTGGGGCTGACATGTTGGCTGAGTTTCCGTTGTTTTACTGCTGTTGTTTTGGGATTGTTTGACTCGGGATTCGGAATGAAACAGCAGAGAAATATGTTTGGTTTCAAGTTACCCAATTCTTGGGCGATCGTCATAAGGAATATAAATTGGTTGCAAGGCGGTGAAGACACGGATGACGTTTTAAGTGGGACATGGCAGAGTCATGCAGGGTCCAGTTGAGGGAGGCCTCAACTCTTGACCCCTCTCTTTTCAGTAGATATTAATAGCAGACATCGATTCAGAGATGTTTTCATATATGTGAATGAGGGTACATAATGCTACACACTGAATCAGACCCTAGAATACCTTCATAAACTCTCACTGATCAACTACTATCGTGTGATGCAGTTACAAGTGAGAGTACCTCCAAAGTAGCTAAGCTATTGTACTAGTCTAGTCAGAATGGCAGAAACGGCCCGTCATAACCAACCGAAATTAATCGAAAGTGGCTGATGGGGTCAACAAAATTGGAGAGAAATAAAGGGAGCAATTCATAGACAAGCCATTGAATGGTTAGTACACGCCAATGGCTTCACCCACGACGCTTCGAAAGATGCCATCAGGGTCAAACTTTTGCCTGACTGCTTTGAATCGAGAGATATGCTGCGTGGAAATCATTAGACTCTTCCTCAACAAAGGCAATGATAATCTTACATCAGGGTCAATATTCTTGGCCGCACGTTCGAATACCTCTCGTGTGTTCTTGGTCCAGTGTGGGCGACATGGAAATTCGTCAATCAGCGTTTCTGCCAGTTTGTGATCTGTATCCATAGTTAGCCTCAGAAAGCTCAGGATCATGCATCGATACAACATACAAAAAGGTTCGTTATATCGAAGTCCATCACCAATGCTTGGCTTGTAAGAAGGGAAATCCAGCATGATCACACCCTTGTCCCAGTCGGCACCATCGGACGTGCCATAAGTCACCTGTCCAAGTAGGTCAAAATATGGCCGTCCAAACTTGATGTTGATGCCACTCCTATAAGTAGATGCCATAAACTTGAGCTTCTTGGCTTCGTTATCGAAGAGCTGGCGAACCCTCTTAAGCATTGCATTGGCTTGGGTAACGGGGAATGCGAGCTCCAAGGTGTAGCCATGGATGCCGTACTCCCATACTGGACGCTGATCAGGGTATAAACCGCCAATAAGAACATCATAGTTCCATCCGTAAACGGGCCACTTCTCGATAGGCTTGTTAGTTGTCTTTTCTCTAAAGTTGGGTTTCTCCCATTGCCCAAATAGAATTTCTTCTGCGAGAAGATTTGATAGAGAAACTCCTTTTCCAGTGTTCCATAGAGCTGAGATAGCACCAGCTTCAACTTGGGTTATCGAGAATGTGTTTTGGAAGCCCTCTTGCTCGCTTTGGTTGGTTGGGATAACATCATAGTAGCGCCAGTGGAACTTCTTCTTGTGAGGCCACCACTAATACCGTTTAGCACATGCTTGTTGTTTAAAGGTATGACAGGAAAGCACTTACCCAGAGATTCGCGGTGGCATAGGGGGCTATCATACCATAGATGTCACCATCTAGAACATCACCCTCGTCCAGGCTATGAAAGATTAACGTTTAAACACAGCACACCAAAGATAAATACTCACGTTTTCTGATCGGCGTATACTTTAAAGTCGGGATAGACCTTGAACTTCATCCTCACAATGACACCCAGTAGTCCCAAAGACGTTGAAGCAGCCAGCCACTCTTCGCTGTCGTCACGCTCCAGGTGTCTTAGCTTGCCAGTGCCGTCAATGATGTCCATAGCCAACACGCCAGCTGCAACCATGGAATCCTCTCGGATAGACGACCGATGGGCACCCATTGCAACACAACCAGCCAAGGTGATGTTCCAGTTGACAAGGGTGTATCCCGCGGAAGCTCCATGGTCGTGTAGGTACTCAGCGAGCTGTAAAAATGTTACACCAGCCTCGATCATGACAGTGCCGGCCTCCATGTCAAGATCGTATATGTTGTTTACTTGCTCTGTACGAATAATGACGGTGTTGGGATCATCGGAGCACATCGTATCATACCACATATGTGCTTTTCCCGAGGCCCGAACTCTCTGACCTGCCTTGATGGCACCTTGGACGGTGTTTTGGATGTCCTTGACGCTTGAAGCATCATGGACCTTGGCAACGTCCTGGCATGCTGGGAATCCAGGACCGTCAAATGTATTGTAAGGAACGGCTGTGGCACCAAGGGCCAGAGCCAGTATGCTCAAAGATCGAATGAAAGCCATATCGTAAGCCCCGTGCTAAACAGTCACAGGCAATATGGTGTAGGAAGAGCTGTCCCTATAGAATTAGAGGCATTTTTCCGGGCTATTTAAGCAATGTGGCAGGGCTACTGCTAGCGATACCTCGCGCTCTAATTACCAAATTCCATGTGACGGTAGTTGTTGAATGCCGAACAACAGGCAAGCACCCGTGTAAGGTTGCATTTTAGAATGATAGATCGAGTGATTAGACTGTGATCGACATAGTCAGGCGATGGAACAGGACTCAGGTACTGTTCACTTGTGGCTGGCTACTTGTACGGAATGACACTCTACGCGGGGTTATCACCAAGACCAAGAATAGCCGCGAGAATCCTTGGCAGGAGAGCCAAAACGAGGTTTTTGATCACCCGCCTAGGTCCAGAAGAAGCAGGTGCTTTTACATGATATGGATAAAACCTGAGTATTATATGCCACTCCAACGCTTTACCCCGCCTTTTGATCTAATATCACGCTGTAAGTTGTGAGGCACAGGGAACTATCGTATGGATATGCATCCTTAGAGTTATTTGTTTATGACATCAGGTTTAATTCGCACCAATCGAGTAGGGTGGTTGAATGAGTGGCCTAAGAATGGATATCAATCCGGTTATGAAGTAGGCGGGTGACTTGTGTCAATGCAGCGAGGATAGTGCAGCATGCATGAATATTATCATCCAACGACCAGTCCATCTGTACAATTAAGGATATGAGAAAGGGAGAAGTAAATTCAGGATCGGAAATAAGTTAAGCTCATATGAGCTTGCAATTGCACTTACTGCTTCGCATGCAGCCACTCTTGCGAATAACATGACTTTCTCAACACCAGGATTCAGTCGTTCGTTACCCCCGTCATGACTATGACCCAATCCAGCTTTGTTCTTTTTGTCATCACAGGTCTGGCTATGGCCGGACTGTGTAAATCAGGAAGCTCCACCGTTCAGATATCCGAAGTAATCGTTTCCTCCCTGGAGACTTCTTCCTCAATGGTACCAATTGAGACTTCCACGGTTGAGGCTACATCCGCTCCTACTACCGACACATATACATCGACCAACGGGGAGACAATGACTATCTCTTCCACAAAAATCGACTCCGATACGACCCTCACTACTACTGTGGCATCACTCAGCTCAAGCGAAACTTCTTCAGAACTCGCCACAGCAACAACAGCGGCTGTTAACAACCCAGCCGAATGTATCGGCTCCATACGAATCCAGCATGACCACTATATCGGCATAAGCGGCGGTTTGAAGGGACCGCTTAGTTGGAACGATTGCGCCCAGTTGTGCGAGGACACCTCGACTTGCATTGCCTTTTTACAAAGCCAAAGTGGATGGATACTGTTGGAATGCTGCAGCGGGCGATGTAAGGTCAGAGTCGGAAAGTCAGGGTTGGATCAATGGCACCAAAGGAACATGCCCGCGGGATTGATGAGTGTAGGTTGCAACATTTCGGGGACAATCCATTTCAATGTGTATCTAAATAGCTTAATACAAACACTTTCGTGTGCTATAATGAAAAGTAAATATGCGTATATATATGATTAACCCTTTGTTGACCGATTTTACATCCCAAAATACAGAGCGTTCGCAAAATCGGCCGCTGCAATCCAACATATCAAGTCGATAAATATGTGTTGGAAGTTGTAAAGTGGCAGTATTTCTTACTCGGCCAAGTCGGTGCTATCGCGCCGATCCTCTGATACTTGGTCACCACCAGGGACCTGGAGGCCAACTAGCTTCCTCGAGATCTTCTTATCTCCTGACATCTCGTGTGCTGCTGGTTCGTTCGCAGCCATTTCCGCCTCGTGTTTTGTGTGAACAGTATCATCAGTTACCGTAGGCACAGACCCTTCCAACTCAAAAGTCGGGCGTATAATGCAGTCAGAATGTAGCTGTGGCTTGTATTCCCCGGGCTCTTCTTCATCGAGCGTAGGACCTGTTGCGGCTTTGTTTACTCGCCTTCGCTTGAACCAACGAAGCCCAAGAAAGCCAACCAACAGTAACAGGACGACGGACGGAACAACAGGTCCCACGATTGTGGCTATATCTGGTCCCGACTTGGAGTCTGGCTCAGACACGGATCAGTACAGTTATCTAAATGGATTGTGCAGCTCGCCATCTGAGTTTGGAGCAAGGGTTGGAGACGGTGTTTCTGTTGCTGATCTGGTCCTGACTTCGTCCCATATTAGCCGCGTGTTCGTGGTAAATTACATCCATAAAGCTTACCCTCCAGAGTCTTTGAGATAGATTGAGGCCCCAAGGTGAGAACCACGGTCTTGCTCCTGAAATCAATACCACACCAATACCACACTACAAGCTCCGCAAGCCGTTCGAGTGACTGTAGGCAATGCTCCGCCAAGATTATCACAGTATTGCAGATATGATGAGAATGCTGAATTTACGTCATCTTGTTGGTTGTTTTTGGTACTCTCTACATTCTCTGTTATGCACTGATTGCACGATGCATATAACTTCTGGAATGGCGAGTCCGGACTACATAGTTTTGGGTCCTTCCCAACAGATTGTGCAACTCTGTATGCGCCGTCTGTGCGAAATGGCGATTCAGCGAAATGGCGATCTCGGAGGAAAAGGTATCAACTTACTGCAGTCATCAAAACATATAGTGGGGGTGACGTCCCGTATGAAGAGACGTTTGATGTTGACTGGAGTTTTCAGCCAGCTTTTTCCTGAACGGTTGGCGGTATGTAGTAGAGACACCATGGTGATAACCAGGCTGTTAGTCAGGCACAGAGGGGACTTGGCAATTATCAAGCAGGAGGGATGGTAGAAATAGATGAAGGAAACAGGATTGGGGGCGTTCAGCTGAACCTCTTTTGTTTATTTTTGTAATGTGCACTTTCAGAGCCTGCTATGAAAAGCAAGTCCGATTGGCCTTGTTTCCCAATCTCCCATGGCACTGCATACTCATATACGAATACTAAAAAAGCCTCCAATTAATTGCCACATCACCGGGTACATGCATGAGCAGGTATTCAATGACCAATCGCTCTCAAATATTCCATTAAATACCCGAGTATTAAAACGTTGCGGTTCACAAGCACATACATAGTACCACATGATGAAACTTATAGTTGTCCTGTAACCGCGCTGTCCTTCAGACTATGAATACAGCAATCCTTCCCTCTTCATCACTACCTAGTCTAGTATGTCCAATCACTCGAGGGGTGGAATTTTCAAACAAAATGGACATCAGTAACTATATCGACAGAGAAGTCTGTGTTATTGTTTATAATGAATTTACCATGATAAATGTAAATACAGGCTTCCATATCAATGGCCCTAGCATTAGTCTTGGCTATATACATATCAACAGAAGGGCGAAGTCTGATTATACTAATCACTTCCTCCGTTCATATATCGAGGTTCATGTTGCTTTTACCCATCTTTCCACGAGATTCTGGATCTTGTTACTGTTCTTCTCCATGAACATCATATGTCCATTGCCATGAATCCCTTCCATTCCAAGCTCAACATGCTTGGTCTTTGAGCAACCCGCTTGCTCAAGGTACTTGGCCGTACAATAGTCATAAGGCATATGGTACGAAGCCTCACCAGTAACAATCAGAATGGGCTTCTTTTCCAAATTGACGAGACGACGCGGGGCGGGCTTTTTAGCTTGAAGCATACACTCAACAAAGTCTTTTCCTCGGCTTGGCTGTAGTTCTTGGATGAGGTCGGTTGAAGGGTCGGTAACAGCTGGGCTGTAAGTAAGACTTATATCGGTCAAACCCCATGCTCGAGAGGTTTTGTTGCCAAACACCGCGTCTCGGAATGGTGGACCTGATGGCTCGAGAAGTATCAAGCCCTTGGTAAGCTTGGGACGAGCATCAGCAATGAGAATCGGCATCATGCCGCCTTGACTATGGCCTAAAATGATAACGGGCTTGCCGATCTTGTCAAGTAAAGCAGCTCCAGCAGCTTGGACACTTTCCTGTTGGTAGGTGGCGTTGTTGATAAACTGCACATTGGAACTATAAAAGGCATCGAAAACCGGATCACCTCGGAGTCCTGTACCTGGCCATTGCGTGTGCTTCTTGGCTTGTGGCCACAAGTTGAATTTCTGTCCGGCTGTAAATCGCTGCTCAATTATCTCAGCGGAATATGTTGAGGGCTTGGAAGCTCCATAAGCAGGAGACCATGCTGATCTGCCTCGAAGGGTCTGGTCGACGATATAGACTTCGTAGCCCTGACTGATGAACTGGGATGCCCACCCGCGTCCACCATCGGGCTTGTTCAAAAAGTTCTGCCAATCGTTAGCTGGCATTAGGTGAATAGATGGGAGTCATGTACTGTTCCTGTCTGAGCTTGACCATGTATAAAGACAATAGGCGTTTCTTTCTTCGCACCTCCAGCTGGGGACAGTCGTTCGACATACATTTGATCTCGGAATATCTCCCCACCGGCACCATCGCTCACATAGCCTCCTCCTACATAGAAGTATGATCGAATGGATGGGATTTCATCCTGGCCATTGTCGCTCACCGTCACAGCACCTCTTGTGAAGGTGGCGGCAGCAACGACGAATAGAGACGCCCAACGCATGACTAATGAGCAATGCCAACTCTGTGCGATTCAGATACAGAGATAGACAGGGAAATGGTAGGCAATGAAGACACTGAACAAACAGATTGCGGTTTGTTGTCAGTTATGGACGGTGAAGTGTTAAATCGCTCAAGGCTAGCAAAGTCAGTGGCCAGGATCATCAGTTCGTGGAACCATTTGTGGTGTCGTGTTCGATAAGCTAAAATGTGAACCCCAGTTCAACATGGCCTGTCAAGGTTACACTTCATTTCCCACGATCGAGTGCTGATTCTAAGCATCCCTTCCTCTTACCATTGTGGAGATATTCTCGTTATGACGGTGGTAAGACTACCGCCACTACTCATGGCTATGGCTAATCGTCGGTTAGCTTTAAATACATCAATCACTTTGTCATACCCTGATCCCTGGTTTTGCTGGGGAACCTTGTCCTTAACAGGCATCAACCTGGACAACGTCAGTCACTTGTCAACTTCACGGAGTGCTTGAACAGAATTCGCAATAGCAGTTTCAATACCAAAGACGACACAATGAATGATTCAGTTGCCTTGTCCAAGTTCGATTCTTTGATCAAGAAGAACCTCGTCTTTTTTGACGAACAACAACAAATCGTCCAACACAATGACAAAGGTCTCAAGGTAAGACCCTAAAGCATCGCTCATGAAGGACTAGTAAGGTATAAGGATTTGAGTACTGATAACCCGACTCAGTTTCAATTTATTTTGACATCAGCCCTCGCAAGAAAACCTACCTTCCAGGTGAATCCTGAGAAGGGGGAAGAGCAAGTTGACGGCGCAATTGATGAAGTTCGGGATGGAAGTGATATCAATACCACTGGCTATGAGATGTGTGACATTGGCAAAACTCATTTTCTAGCTGCCAACAAGTTTTGCTTTGCAAGACCACACCTAATGCTGCTCACGTCCGATGGAAACAAGCGTCAATATGAGCCACTGGACCAAAACGACTGGCAAGCTTTGAACAACGTCTTGACTGACTTGGGTGATGACTATGTCGCCTTCTTCAACTGTGGACAAGATGGGGGCTGCAGTCGACTCCACAAGCACATGCAGCTGATACCAAAGCCCAAAGACAGCTTCGCAGCGTTCCTGGACATTGAGGATGGTGTAGAGCCTGACGTGCCATTCCAGTGGTTTTATCATCGCTTCGAGTCTCCACCACTTGACTCAAATCAGTTGTTAGACGTTTACGGCAGACTTCTACAAAAAGCCACAGAAGCGGCCAAAGGTCAATCTGAGCATGCCGACAGTCTGCCAGCAGGAGCAGCAATTCCGCACAACATGTTGGTCACGAACCAATGGATGGTTGTACTCCCGCGACGTCGGGCAGCTGTTAATAAAAAGGCTGGCGCTAATTCTATTGGCATGATGGGAGTTATTGCTGTTGCGACTCAGGAGGAGATTGATAATTGGATATGCATTGGGCCTGTTGAGGCGTTGAAGGAGCTCGGTGTTCCAAAGATAATCTAACCCTGTGTTTGAACGCCAGGCATTCATCCATACATATACTCGAAGACCGCGGAACAATACTTTCTTGCTTTCCACTTCCCAAATTGTGGTACAGCACACAGCCTCCAGTTTCAAGCACAAATATTTTCTTCAAACTACTAATCGTCAGCAAACTGTGTCTGACTCATTACGGCTAAGCAAACTCATTGAAGACAGCTTGGTGACCCGTGAATAAGTCTTCAAATATGTGAGTGGCTGTCACACCGTTGACTAGCTTTTGGCGGAAGGTGCTATGATTGTGGATTAACCGTCACAAAACGCTTTGTAATGGACTATTTCGCAGTCGGACTTTCAAGTGCTAGAGATTTTCACTTGTAGACATCCTACATGCCATCCTACTGACTTACTGACCTCTTGACCCAAAACTATCACAAAACATGGCATGGCATATTGCAACGCTATTTGAGTCATTGGATCTACACTGGCAATTATGTGTGAAAGAGGACAAGATGAAATAGTCTCTAGACTACTAGCACAATATGGCCAAAACCTCTGTCTAACTTTAAGTCATTTGGTTGGTTATGCAATGAATTTCTGAAGTCTGATACCGAATCGTATTATTTATCTATCTACTAGACTATGCTCTTTCTATTTTCTAAGTAGCGCCTCTTAGTTGGGTGACTTATTTATCAAACATCTTCCAAGCCCGAGGCATACGTTGCACTCAAACACCTGATGCGTGCCTTCTGGCGACAGCTTTCGCAGCTTTGTAACCCATTAAGGGGGGGGTTAATCTTACATTCCGTACAAACCCCGCCATTTATAAGCCTCTGGCGGCCGTCTATTGCGAACACGACACATCTTATGCAGCGCCGTGTATCTGCATCTCCTTCAGCTGATTTACAACGGTAACATATGCCTTGATGCTGGTTGAAAAGACGTCTTTGCTGGATGCTTAAACCCTTTCGGTTCCAATGATCGCTGCAGAAGATACACGGGTCATCGATTGGCACCCGACACGTTATGCAGTGCCGAGTTTCTAACGAAGTTATACGCTTGATAAGGTTTTGCTGATGGATCTCGCCACAGGGACGGCAGCGGAGTATGGTATCTACTATGGGGGCTGTACAATTGACACAATAAAGTTGAGTTAGTTCCTGGTGTGGTTCCATGACCCTCGTGGCTCTACGCATATACGTAATACCATTCTTAACCCAAAAGTCTTGTTGTGTCAGGTGGTGATGCCTTTCAAGTGGTTGATGGCCCTGAGAGGCTGGAGGTTGGCAGTCGGAGCCCTGATTGTACCAAGATCCTATAGAAGTACTCTGGGGGCCAGGGGTCTGTGAGTAGTGAGACTGGGCATTTGAAGCTGAAGGATCAAATGGATTGTCAGATCTCTGGTTAGTAGGATGTTCAACCCTATCATCAGGGGGTAGGTAGTCATGTGAAGGATTATAATAGAGAAATTTGTAATGCTTAGCAGAGCGTTGGGGCATATAATCCTATCAGTGATTAGTATTTGTTCTTCCGCATATGGGTTTACCTATATACTCTGGCTGTTTCTGGCCGAGGATCAGAGGTTTCTTGTTGAAAACGACTCTGCAACCTCCCCATCGGGTCATATTCAGATCTCTGACTATAGCCTTGGGCAGGTGAGTAGGATGGCTCACTATATTGACCATATCCTTGGGTGGAATTAAATTGAGCACTACCTCCAGCACGCGTCTGTTGCGGAAGAAAGG
Source organism: Fusarium pseudograminearum CS3096 (assembly GCF_000303195.2). Lineage (NCBI taxonomy): Eukaryota > Fungi > Ascomycota > Sordariomycetes > Hypocreales > Nectriaceae > Fusarium > Fusarium pseudograminearum. The sequence goes on from NC_031951.1 coordinate 7,382,033, forward strand.
GATTGTCAGGCCGCAAATTACTGTCGTAGCTTTGAGCGGGACGGCTCTGAACGTCTCCTCTTCCACCATATTCTTGCGTTAAATGAAACGAAACACTGCCTCCAGCGTGGGACTGTTGCGGAAGAAAGGGATTATCAGGTCGCAAGTTACTGTCGTAGCTTTCTGCAGGGCGGCTTGAGAAATCCTCTCCCTCACCATATTCTTGCGTTGGATCCAAACCAGCACTACCTCCAGCGCTGGAGCATGGTAGAAACGGGTTGTCTTGCCGGGGGTTGCTTCTATAGCCTGTTCCTGGAGCAGGATGGGTAGGAGTATTGTAATAGTAGCCGTATATAGAAGGGTATGGACGTTCAGGATCCATGATTGGTGTGTTGGAGCGTTGTCTTCCAAAGTCAAGTTGCAATTATAGATCTTGTATATAGATTGTTAGGGTTGGAGGAGGAAGAAGACGTTATGGTATAATAGTTGTGTATTTATAGGGAATAGCTCTACCTGATTCGAAAGCTGCAGGACCCAGACTTTGGATATGTGTGACAGAGGATATACCTGATTCACTTGTCACAAACTTTCTTGAACGAGAATCAGAACAGTAAATGCTTGCTCTTCACAGCCAGGGTCAACATTTGTTGTCGTCTGAAGGTATGCACACGCCACCCTCACTCACGGTACTAGGCAAACTAGTCCCTGGAGGCACAAGAGACGATATCAGTAGGTCAGCTCATACTACTGAGACCAGGCTTCTTAGACAACTTATTTTATTCTCTAAGACTTAGGCAGCTAGCTATTCTGCTACCAAGTAGGCCACTAAAGATATATCAATTTCATCAATGCTGACGATTTAATTCCTTCTTCTTCTTCTTCTCCTTGGCCTTTTTGTTATATTCACGTTGTGTCTCCAAGCAGTCTTCACACCACAACCTCTTTGGCTTCACATCATGTCGCCGACATATGTTACATATGCCTGCCTGTACAAGGGCTTTCTTCTCATCTCTATTGAGGAAGATCCGCCGCTTTGCATGATGTTCGCAAAATATTCTTTCGAAGGAACAAGTGCACTCTCTGCAGATAATGCAATAGCGCATTTCGTACTCTATGGGGTGCTTTCGTCGGGCCTCTGTGCAAGATTGGCATCGAACATCGAATTTGGGAAGGGCATCACAGCAGATCAGGCAAAATGCAGCGAGAGGTTTGCGTTTGTCCCCGGTACCGAAGTCCCGAAAATCTTGTTGATACAGCCCGTAATCTTGGTGGGTTTTGGCAGGGATTTCGTCAATCATTGAAGCGGTATCTTGGTTCATTTTAGCGGATGATTGATGATAGATGCTCAGAGAAGTGATGTCGATGTTGATGTGTGCAAGATGAGAAGTGGAATGATTCGGAGAGCACAGTATATCCTAGACAGGTGGGCGGGAAGGTGCAAAGCTTTCCAGCTCTTGCAACCGTCTTTGACCTTCCTAACAGCGTTGTTCAAATGGGCAGCATAAGGAATATGCCCTACGCTTTAGGGTACAACAATACCTAGATAAACTAAGAGTACATTGGAGAACAGCGGCATTGAGGAACGACCAAGGAATATACGCTCATGCTACCAATCGCTGACTGTCTCCCCCATCTACAAGGTCAAATCGCCAGCTTGCCCTTGATTTACCACCACATGCGCCTTCTTCTCACCCTGAGAGTAGTACCGGACTGCAATACAAAGCGTCCTGATGAGTAGCTGACAGTTTTGAACATAAGGTCCAGTAAAGTAAATATCCGGATTGCCATGGATGCGGCTATGCAGCGTGGCAAGTTGCCCAATATTGTTAAAGACGGCAAAAACCAAAGAATGACAGATATCAGCATCAGAAAAGGATTTAATGTCCGCAGGATCTTCAACGCTCTGTTCCTCCGCCTCAGCCTCGGGCCTATGCTCTAGGCTGAAAGCCTTGCAAAACGTCGAAGCAACAGCCGTCATTTTCATGCCGATTCTGTTGTAATCCATTCCGTAAATGTCTCCGATGAGTTTATCGACGTTTGCATTATTGCCCTTTTCTGCTTGCTCAAGCATGTCCTCGTAGGTGCGCGCTCTGGTGAGGAGGAGAAGCAGACCGCATAGTGCTGAACCTCCAAATGAAGAGCCCGAGATGCGTTGGCATTGGTTGTTTTCTGAGACCTGAAAGAAGGATACTCCTGAGCCGATGTTGACGAGTAGATATGGGTGAGACTTTGGTGGTGTTGAAGGGACGATTGTTTCATCTAAGAAAGTGTAGATTTCACAGCTTTGACCTGGGATTGGTGGCCGGTTGTCTGATGACGGTCAATATCTGCCACAAGGGATGAGCGAGGAGGCCATACCATGGCTTGAGCCATCTATACCGTCTGATATTTGACTGGCATCTAGTAGAGGGTTTACTAGATATTGCAGTGCTGCATCCTGAAAGTGATCCTGGGTTGTATCCATTTTCGGCGGTTTCTGTATTTCGAAAGATGGAATAGTTGAAATATTATAGTGAGCAACGTCTTGTTTCTATGTCGACAAGGGGATATGACTGATGCTGTTCTGATGTTGCATGCTGATGCGGTGACTAAAAGAAGACTAGTGTGGTTGCGAGAATTAAGGGGGGGAAGTTAATTTGCTGAATTTTCACACCTGTCACGTTCATTCTAGTGGAGCTATTCATCAGATAAGATAAGATTCATCCCAACGCGTCTTCACCGAGCGTCAGGAACTTTATATGCCGTTTCAAACTCTAAGCAACTCGGACTGAGGGTCAAAGAGCTGTATGGCTTTGACTGCCGCTACTCTTATTTGAGATTCTCAAGAATCCACTCTTTGTTTGATAAACTATAAATTATTACTCTGCTTCTCTCGCCTGACTATGATTGCATATTATAATCGACAACTATTTCTATCATAATCCATCGGGTATCTCGCATGTTAAAACTCACTCCTAAAAAGGAATCTGGCACTCCAACAATGGGCCAAGGCTCAGTACCTTAGGCGGGCATGGCCATACCCTCATTAGCCTTGTATCCTTCTCCAGTGGCAACGCTCTGAGCCTCACGGTACTCAGCCTCCTTATCCTGCTGAATCAAATCACAGCATCCACAACAGCAGGCAGTAGCAAGATCAACAAGACAGCTGCCCTGAAGGTTATGCTTCTCGCGAAGACTGGCACGTTGAAGGGCCAGGGGGATCCAGTGTAAACCAACGCAGGTAGAGGCCCAGAACAGGAGACACTAAATACTTTGTTAGCACATTTTATTCGTAATGCTTTGTTTGATCGGAAGCCATACAGAAGTGTTTACAGGCTCGTAACCGTCAAGGTTATTGTTCTTTTGAAGACGATGATGTGTCTTGCCAAAGGTCACACAGGGAACGCAGCATGTAATAGCGCAAAGACTGATAGGGCTGAAACAGCCGAAGAAACTGTTTTGCCAAGGCTGGGATGTCTCGGGAGACTTGGAGTTGACATGTTCGCTGGGGCGGGCGAGGACATCGTTGAAACGACCCTTCCACTCTTCGAGATCGTTATGGTCGATGGGACCGTTGTTGTGGTTGTTTGTTTGAGCTGGAGCGGGAGCGGGAGCAGCCATTGTGAAGATAAGTAAAGAAAGTTGGTTATGAAGGAGTGACAATGAAGGATCGGTGGCAGTTGGATGAATGAAAGACAAAAAGAATGGAGGACAAGACTCGTTCTTATCCTAACCAGAGAAACAACCCATTCAGCCCAAAGGCTTGTTACTTTCCACAATCTTCAGGCTAAGGCTTGACTGCCTGATACTAGCGTCGTGATCAGTGCGCAGACATGCCCAAGGCAAACAAAGAAATTGCTGCTTCCTCGCGAGGCACAAACTGTCCAATCATAGCTGACTTGTTAAAGTATCACGCGGAATGCTATCTCAGCCCTGTGGTGGTCAGAAAGCTTTTGATTCGGTAGTCAACATGTCTGTAGGCGAAAGCTGAAGCGCCACTAATTTACCGTGAAGTCGTTTGCGGTTGGGCGTTGGAGCTAAATGGGCTTTGGGGATAAGCTGCAAGCCTCCAAAGTGGTTAACACATTAATCGCTGGACCTAGGTCTGGGGGACGTTTGTTAATGACTCGCAGTCTTCTATTCACTTGTTGAGGCTGTTATCGCAGTGCTTCATCGTGATTCTCGTATATGCTTACACAAATACAACAAACAATCTCGACATAGTAGGTGATACAACCGAACTGTCAGATCATGTTTCACTCGGCAGTTGATGTGATCCATAGCGGAATAAACGAACCATGACTGTAAATGCTTGTCTTTGTACCTGAAACGCACTACTTGGGCTGTCATCTCCTGTGAGCGCCTCAACTCCGCTGCGGCTGAGACTTGGCTTACCTCTTACAGTTTAAGCACTGGTCGTTTAAATGAAGGAGGTGACTCACACCTGCCGATCTCTTAAATAATCATGAATGTATTCAAATGCCCTTGTTCTTACATTCACGGTGTCTTCATGCGAGTGGCCAAGTTTGTATCTTCACGGACGTTGAAACGTTGTGTAATCTAAGGGATTCTTGCCCAAAATTCTATCGCTCGCTAGTGTATGTATCTTTGTCTAATTCAGGCCGTAGTGTAATAGTTGTAGTGTACTTGTCTTGCTTGAGAAGTTGATCTTGCCAGCAAGTATTTAAATGTGTATGTGTTTCTTCGTGAATATGCGTTATGTGTCGTGAAGTTGATGTGGTCTGAAACGCCTGCATTTCGAAACCGATGGTTGTCTAATCTTCTAGCCAAGTGTTGTAAATCATGGTTGTCATTGTCTGCGAAATCTGTCAATGATGGCAGTTCATCTGATGAATGTCTTGAGTGACATACCTTTTCACTTTGTGCTGTGCTATAAGAGGCAAGTCTTCTATCAAAAGACCGTGATTGTGTCTGTGGCTTGAGTTGTGTGCGAACACCACCGACAACGACTGTGGCGCTGCCAACTGTCAAGAGAAGAGGGACAATCCTGGTAAATTGTTAGTATGTGGCTGGTGACGAGTGGAGATGAGAGTCTCACTTTTCGACAGGCATGGCTCTTAGGATGGGTTGCATATTGGAGGATATTATGCCAGGGTTTGTTTGTCTGTACGTAGCCGAATCAATTGATGTAGTAGATATTACAGTAGATGTGAATGAGTTTTAATGATGAAAAACGAGAATCTATAAATCTATTATATATCAACTGTGTCGTATCTTGCATTGTTGATCTTGGTGTTTATGGCGTGGTGTAGCGGTGTTTCGAGGCCGCTCGGTGCTGGGTGGTGCCATGAAAATGGCCCGGAACCCCTGGTCGGGTAGTTCCGGAGGCTCAACCAGCCTCAGAATCGGGCCATAACGAGATCCAGATCGTTTGTATCTTGTGGTTTTTTGTGGGCGACAACATGAGATGTTCTGATGATTGAAACTCGTTTATTTTTTTTCATTTTTTTTTCTTTCTCGATTGCCGATAAAAAGCCGTGTTACGCGGTTGATATTCAGGGGGAGTCAGGCCAGCTAACGCGTCAATCACTGGAACTGTCCACTAAAGACATGCACTGAAGATGAGTCCAGCCAGGATGAAACAGCACAACAGCATTGTTTGATCTTTGATACAATACTTCACCACATATCCTGTTTCGGTAGGCAATTATCGTTCAATCTTTATTTCTTATTATCCGATATTCTGTTTGATACGAAGATGGTTCTAGCAGTTTGTCTCATTCTTGTCTTCTCCAGGGTAACTTTCCAGGCACTACATAGTACTAAAAAACCATCTGATGGATGAAAGCGGCGTCTGCCGAAGCAGGGAAATGAATGGATCATAATCCGATCCAGATCGCACATCAGGCTACATCTTGGCCCAAGATACACCGATCTTTCCATGCAATTGACCACCATAGATAAGGCCCGAATATATCTTGAATCTCAATTTCTCGTCAGGATTTGCAAGTTTTCTTATCGATGCGCAGCAAGACATTTGATGATTACATAAGACTTCTGAACTGCCATGCTGACTTGCCGAGCTACTGGATGTACCGTACCTTTCGTGACTAGCAATGACTGAAGAATACGATGCATCCTATTATATCTGCATTTTCTGTATAGCCTCACTTGAGACACATGCTCGTAAAACTGCAGAGATGCTATTTGGTGTTGAGACTTGGCTAATTCTTCAGCCACTCAACCACGCAAGCTTGTGACGTCATGCCAAGTCAAAGACTTGATCAATTCTCTCCCTTCTTAAAGAGATAGATGCATCATACAATTTACTTGCACCAATATCCCAACCTCTTTGACCGATACTTGTTGTAGATACCTTCACCATGGCGTGGAAAGACCATCTCAAGCGTCTCAAGAATGAATTCCAAAACCTAGTCGGTGAGCCAGAAGCTCAGAACCAGAACCAGAACCAGAACCAGAACCAGTACCAGTACCAGAATCAAAATCAGCAATATTACCCCCCACCGCCTCCTCCTCCTCAAGAGCATCAGCAACAGCCCATGGGTGGCGGCCAGAACCAGAGTCAGCAAGGACACGTCTACTGGCAGCCCCAATTCCGCACCGACGCCCCCGTTACTTCGGAGTGGGACGCAAAGATCGGTAACGGCCCGGACGGCTGGGGTAATCAGGAGCTACAGCACTACACCGCCGATCAACAAAACGCCTTCCAGTGAGTTTATCATCATCTGACCCGTTGTGCGCGTATCAAAAACTGACAAACTTGATAGCACTCCTGATGGAAAGCTTGTTTTGCGTGCCATTGCAAACAATGCAGAATCCAACAACGAGAAGCGGTATACGTCTGCCAGACTCGTGAGTCGTCAGACGCTATCTCGCGACCAAGGCGTCCTCACCGCCTGGCTCACTTCGCCATGCGCGACAGGTATTTGGCCTGCATTCTGGCTTCTGCCGCGGGAGCCCTTTTCCTGGCCCACTGATGGAGAAGTCGACATAGCGGAGACGTGGAACGGCGACTTGGAGAACCACTCGTGTCTCCACTGGGGCCACCACCATGAGCCGGACAAGCACCGCGTTCTTGGCACCAAGATTCCCGACATGCAGTATCGGGCTGTGCGGTATGACCTGGCGTGGCTTCAGCCAGGTGGACAAGCTGGCCAGGGTAGGATGGTCTGGTACATTGACGGCAGACCTGTCATGAAGGGCGAGATTCCTGCGGGGACGAGGCCGATGAGGGACATGAATATTCTTTTGAATGTTGCCATGGGCGGAAATGTTTGCGGTGGCAAGACACCCTCGGATGGACAGTACGATATGGTTGTGCACAGTCTGTATATGGGGAGTGAGCCTGAGCATGGAGGATGGCATAGATTCGAGTCTGATTGGGCTGCTGCTCCTATGGGTAACACGTACTAGCGGTCCCAACGATATGAAAACACATATTTCTGTGGTCCTGTCTCACATATTACTTGCGTTTCAACTGCGTACATGATCTGAGAATCGCAGCATTATCGGATCATATTAACTTTCAACCAGCAGATGCACAATCATGCACGACACATTGTGATATAGATTGAGATCTATATCGGTTGATGCTATTGTTAGAGTCAGGGCGGACGATTGCTCTTATCGCTGATAAGATAACGATAAGATATCAGTCAGATATGAGATAAGATAAAGGAACTGGATGGAATTAATGGCCCTAGTTTATCCTGTTCAACTTACTGTTACACTCTTGGGGTTAGGCATTTGATGCTGTGACGCCATCTCCAAACTCTAATATCAACTTTTCTTTTTTTCTCGCTTTGCAACTTTGAGTCGTAAATGGTAGGGTTCAAAAAGCAAACTCAGTCTCGCCCAATTAAAAACACTGTGAGACCTACTCTTGGGTTCATACTACCTGCCGTTGTGGTTGTTGCTCTTTCAAATGCCATGGACCAAAAACAAATCAATCATAAAAATAGCCTAAAAAGGCTTGCTAATTTCATGTCGTACGCTTCGAGCAGCGAGCGTTTCCGATATCCTAGGGCACATGGCTAAATACTGTAACAAAGATAAGAAGTCTGTAATTCTCCAGATACTTGTCACATTCTGTAACTTGTTCGGCAACGCATAGATGACTTTCACTGCCGACGCAAGGTACCTACATTAGAACAAAGGGGAAATGGTAAAATTCATGCTGAAACCTCCAGTATTTAATCGTCTATTTCTCCGATCTCCTGACGATGACTGTTGATTCTTTCCGATAGAGTTCGGAACTGGAGCCAATCGCAGTATCACTTTGCCTCGTCAACTTTGCAAACTTTCGCTATGGCACGAGCCGAGCGGGAAGTTTCTATTCCCGTTCAGACGGAATATTGTCTACATAAACTCTAATATATTATCTGCACGTTCATGTAAGAGAATCCATCATCCACTTACCAGCATGATCAGATCCTCAAAACCACGAATCGCATGTTTTCCGTTCTATGTTCCGAGTTTCACGTACACATTGGAATCCCACTCTCCATAGCCTCGATTTGCATGACTCGTGCCATGTAGTCTTAGTAATGTCATGTCAGGGGGATATGGTTCCATCCCAACGGTTATGGAGATTAAGACCCTTGCATAATGCGTGAATAAACCTTATTTTCGGCCTTCCCGAGAAATTGTGTATTATTAAGGACCTGTCAACGTTAGATTCCCGGCTTTCAAAGCAGTTGACGTAACCTTGAACCAGGTTTTTTCAATCCCACTTTATCGCCGAGCCGCGGGACGAACATACGGGTATATACATACATACATATATAAATATATATACATTTTGAATCTGTCTGTTATCATAGTCTCTCTAAGGGATTAGCACTTCAATCACCTTGCAATCACTCTTTAATCGATAAACATGCGCGCTTCTTTATTGTCCCTTGCCTCTTTGGCTACTTCTGCCTGGGGCTACGACCAGGTCCTTGGTTTCAACAACAAAGTTGTAACCGAGACTCGATCACTCGATGAGATTCACAAGGCAGCACTCAAGGAGGGAGGCGTTGTCACCCTCTGGCACGGCGGAGATGCGGTTAACCAGCAGGCCGGCCTGAAGAAGGCCTTTGAGAAGCGCTTCCCTGGTATGCACCTCAACATTACCGTCGATCTATCCAAGTACCACGACGCCAGGCTCGACCAACAACTTGCTGCTGGTGGAAAGGCTGTCTACGTCGACAGCGTCATTCTCCAGACATTGCACGACTACCCCCGTTGGGCTCAAGAAGGCGCATTGCTCAACTACGCGCCCAAGGGCTTCGACCAAATCGAAGCCGCGTACAAGGACACCACAGCTTCTTGGTATGGTGTTTATATCTTCTACTGGACTTTCGGGTGGAACGCCAAGAAGCTCCCTGGAATCAAGGCACCCGTCGACTATCCCGACTTTCTTCGCCCCGAGTTCAAGGACAAGCTTGTTCTGACCTACCCCAATGACGACGACGCGGTCCTCTACGCTTTCCAGCTCATGTAAGTACTAAAACCACATATTTGTCGCGTTGTGAACTAACAGTCCTTTTAGCATGCAACAGTATGGTGTTTCTTGGTTCGAGAAACTTCTCAAGCAGAACCCTCGATGGGTTCGTGGTACCGCGACACCCGCATCTATTGCCCGGGCCAGTAACTACACCGAAGCCGCTTTCTTCGCTACCGGCGGAGCCTTCCAAAATTCCGAACCTATGCACTATGGTCAACCCAAGAACGGCAAGTACGTGACTTGGGCGCAGATGGCCGGTATTCCCAAGGATGCGCCTCACCCGGAGGGAGCCAAGCTTCTTCACAATTTCATCCTTAGCCCCGAGTTCCAGAAGAGTGTGGGTACCTGGTCCGTTCGTCGTGACATACCTACTCCCGAGGGTTACCCTGATCTTGCCAACGAGACTACTACCAACCCTACCGAGTTCACGCGTTGGATGTCCGACCGCGCCACGGTTGAGAGACTCCGATTCTGGTTTGAGGCTCAAATTGGTTCTGCACAGGGTGTTGACCCAATTCACGATCCCATCAACATGCAGTAAATTGCCGGACGTGACAGACTTTCAATTAGTTGGAGTTGAAGGCCTTGGAATCCAAGACAATGTTTCACTTGTCATATAATGAACTGTAAATATTTTTTGTGTGTCTATTTCTCCAGCTTAGAGAATCATAGACCTGCGTCTAAAAAGATCATATTGCTGTATCTGAGTTGAGGTTCAAGTTTCCTCATTTAAACCCTTGAACCTACCCGAGGCTCTCGTTATTCAAAAGTCATGACTAATAGAAATTACCCCGCACGATTGGCTCCGGGTCCCGAAACCCCTGTTCTATTTCCACTCTTGATGTCTTCTTATCGACGATAACAAATGAGACATGCCACAGTTACGCCCGAGTCTAGTCCCTATAGTGGAATCACCTCATATATTGTGCCGTACACATGATCTGGAACTTGGCAGGATCCCTCTACAGAACCTATTTGAACTCATCATATCTTTTGTCTATCTGACCAGATTACAACACTGTCAACCCTTTGGGAATCTACAGCCGACACCTAGATAAGCTGCCCGGTCTAGCGTTCCAGACAACGATACAACCCCTCGGGGAAATGCGAAACATGACTTATCTCCGCAGATTGGGGATGGAATCCAAGCCCGTTTGGGAAAGAACATGCGACAGTATCTGGGGGGGCAAACTAACAAAGCGTCAATACCAAAGTCTCGGGACACGCAGCTGAGACTTAAAGATGGTCCATCTCCCGTCTTCTGTTTCTCAATTGTCTCTGTCTTTAGATCAATAAAATGGACGACACACGATCCAAGATGGACTCGTCCAAACGAGATGACGATAACCAGGACGTAAAGTCCGTCACCCAAACCACGCCTATCAACGCCTCAGGTCACGTCCAAGAGCTACCTCAAAACTTTACTCTTCTCTCCCTCGCAGGCGTTGGTCTCGTCGTCGGCAACGTCTGGCCCGCAATCGGCGGCTCCATCCTTGTCGCCATCTTCAACGGCGGCCCACCTGGCGTTTTATACGAATTCATCGCCGTGTCAATCTTCTACTGGGCCGTAGCCGCCAGTGTCGCAGAGCTTGCAAGCGCGATTCCTTCATCCGCTGGCGTATACCACTGGGCGTCTGTTACCCCAGGACCAAAATGGGGACGCGTCTTGGGCTTCTACGCGGGTTGGTGGAATTATCTCGCTTGGTGTCTCGGTTGCGCGAGCATGTCAAGCATCCTTGCAAACACGCTCGTGCAGATGTATGCTTTGAACCATGATGGTTTCGTGGCTGAGCCGTGGCATGTTTTCATCACTTATATTATCATGACATGGCTTTCATGTGCGGCTGTTTGCCTCTGGAACAGTGCCATGCCGGCCTTGAACAAATTCGGCGTGTTTATCATCCTGGCTGGCTTCATCATCACGGTCATTACTGTCACGGCTATGCCTGGCACTGGAGGTCGTCCGCCACATGCGAGCTCGGCATTCGTATGGAAAGACTGGACCGCTGATATTGGATATCCGGATGGATTCGTCTTTGTGGCGGGAATGCTCAACGGAGCGTATAGTGTTGGATCAGTCCATGCTACCACGCAGTTAGCCGAGGAGATCCCCAACCCCAGTCGCAACGTGCCCATTGCTATCCTATTTCAAGTTGCGACTGGCTTTATTACTGGCCTTTGCTATCTCATTGCTATTATGTACGCCATCAACGACTATGACGCGCTTTTTGAATCTGCGTATCCCATTGCAGAGATCTATCGTCAAGCAACTGGTTCAGCAGCTGGCGCTACAGGCTTGTTGTCATTGGTTATGATTTGTATTGCTTTGACAGTCGTTGGACTCTACATTACTTGCGGGCGAACTCTCTGGGCTCTTGCCCGTGATGGCGCGACTCCTTTCCCAGCAGTATTTGGTCACGTCCAACCATCCCTCGACATGCCTCTATGGTCTACTATCGCTACAGCGGTCTTGGTGTCTGTTCTTGGTGCAATCTATGTCGGAAGCACAACCGCCTTCAACGCCTTTGTTGGAACATTTATTCTGCTCTGCAGCTGTTCATTCCTTTCATGCATTCTGCCTAACCTGCTCAGTGGACGTAAAAACATCACCTATGGACCCTTTAGAATGTATGGAATTTGGGGCTTTCTCGTCAACGGCATTGCTTGCGCCTATCTCCTTATCTGGAGTGTCATCTACTGCTTTCCTTATGCTTTACCTACATCGCCGCAGAGTATGAATTACACATGTGTAATTTGGGGCGGTTTGACATTTTTGGTTAGTGTTTGGTGGTTTGCGAGTGCAAGAAAAGGATATAAAGGGCCTACCACTACTGGAAGCGTTGTTTCCGGAGTAGCTGTTGGTTCGGTCTGATTTGTTTGTGTTTGCTGTGGCAATGACTGACTCGTCTCCGAACTGTATGTACATAATCCGATAAGCATCTCGCTGTTTCAATTTGAAAATCGCCTCATTTCTTTTTATCTGCTGTCTCTGCTGCGTGGCATATTCACAGCCTCCAACCAGAAGATCGAGGCGAAAAATGCATTCGCACCTATCATATATCAACTGCGCATGTCGTCTCCTCTTCTTTGGATATCCAATCTTAGTCATCTGTCCCATATAACAAGGCGAGACAAGACCAGGTTTAGGACTGGTTGGCCTCAAAAAAACAGCGGACTTTTGGGTCTATGTATTCTGTGCACAATCATATGAGGGAATGCATTGTGACTGTGATGGACATTACATTACATTACAGTAGGCTAGGCAACAAAATGATTGTATGCACACGCGGAACATAGAAGGAATTTTGATGAGATCGAGGCCACGCTTTGCATTTGCAGCGCTTATCGAAGGAGTAATGTCTACGTAGGTAGGTACACGATCTTTGCGGATCATGCTATGGAGTTTGATGTGCACTAAGATATGCATTGACCACGAGATGAATTGTTGATCGTCTCGATGAATCTAGAATCGAATCGTCTTTTGTTGGGGTTTGGTAGGGTCCTTTGCTTGTAATGGAAACACGGACAATCGAGACAATTCGATGCTTGTGGTTCCACATGGACAAGGAATGTGCTTGAAAGGCGTTGCCGCCAGAGTGCTTGAGCTGTCTTTGTGGCAAGGTATGTACTCTCAGTTGATAGCTGGCAGTGAGTAATACCGACAACAACTCAGCTTACTATGGATATACTGCGCCGCCTCAAAGAACAACAACATTCAAGGCCATGTCTATTTCATGGATATGAAACTACAGCGAGAAAGTCAGGCATTCTGTGATGGAAAATGACGGATACCAAAGCCTTGGTTAATGGTTCAAAGGGGAGGTTGGGCATAGTCGATCTGAAACCCCGCAAACGGGGTCTGGTGGTTGAAGCGCCGAGATTGATTGATAGCGATACGGTAGTTGGGAGTGATCAGCGTTTCGACTGCCAAACGCGAATAGCCTCAGTTTTTTGTCAGGCGGGCACGAGCAAGGAAGACGAGGCGGGCCATGGATGAGAGACCATGTCTTGGGCCAGCCACAACGAGTTGGGCTATGGAATGAGTCAGATAAACAGCCTCAATCCGACTCATCTCTATTTATTACTCATAACCCTCGTGTCCTCAAACAACGTACGCTGTCTACTATCCAAGCAATTCCTTTGTACTTTGCCTCACTGAACTGTCGGTTCTGTCAAGCCCCCCCAGCTCACCACAACCAGTCGACTAGGACTAGACTGGACTAGATATCTTTACCCAGTTTTACGACCCTTCTCGAACGAATCGGAAACCCCCACATAAACGTTGCAGCCCGACCCGACATAAACGCCTAAAATGGCCTCAAAAGCTACAGGGACTCCCCCCTGTAAGTCTACGAGCCCAAGCTGCTGATCTCTTGTGTGATTTTGACTGGATGCCTTGATTTTGACGATTGGGCATGATGAAATTGAGTTTTGTGGGGGAAGAAATATGGACTGATAGACAGCTGTACTACCTATGTATGTATGTAGGTAGTAGACAGAGACAAGGAACAGAGAAGAAAGGGAAAAGACACAAAAACACAAAAAAAGAAATAGGGCAAAAATAAGCGAATTTTCAGTGGCACAAAATGTAACTGTAACGCAGAATGTAGGTGCTCTCTCGTGATTTTGGTCTGGCTTGCTTGAATTGTACACGTAAGACACACAGCGGTATGGAGTCGTGCATTTCTTTTTATCCTCTTTTCTCCCCTTTTGTGCAGAACAGAAGTTATCGCTTAGTGCTCCGGTGAACGAGGTCCTTCGGCCTTGTTTCGACAGCGGAGGTGCCGGGATAATCCCCATTCCCCTGCAGAGGGTCACTACCCGGGGAATGATTCCCTTCAAACCACGCCTGTCCACATGGCCAGCCGCCGTAAGTCTTAGACTCTTTTTGTCAACTGTCAAAGCTTCACCTGCGCAGTAGTAGCTTCACCCCCGCTGAAAGGTCCTGAAGTCCTGACTCCCGGGGGTCCATCATCACATATGTACATAGCCCATGAGGCCAATCGAGCCCTTGCAGCATGTCGGGTCACCTTTCTCACATACCAAAATAGACTAGGGCCTCTTTTTCTTTCCTTCTCTCCCGTTCTGCCGTCCAAGGATTATGCTTCTCTCGTCATGGGCGCAGCCGATTTGGCAGTAATTGGTCCAGCTGTTCAACTGCAGTGCGGTGCACGCCTGGCTTGGTAAGGTCTGGCTTGGTCAGGTCAGGTCGGGCCTGCCCGTGCCCAATCCAGTTTGTGGTTGGTAGTGGATCAAAGTCACTTCTTACCCCTGTTGGAATTGGGTTGGGCTTGGCCAAGGCTCGGGCTCTCCCACCCCCGGCTCTTGTATGTAGATCCAAGGCAAAAAAAGAGGCTTCGAACAAAACTGGCGGCTATACACCTTATTTCCAGGCCGAGCTGAATTTCTCTTCCCTTTCTCTTTCTTCTTCTTCTTCTTCTCTCTAGAGATAGCTCAAAAACACAAAGCATTAATCAATTGCGAGGCCTCTTGTGTCCCCTCTATCCTTATTTCATTTATCTATCTAGTCCACCCTCTCGATCCTCTTCACCGCCCGTCGATCATATCACACACGGACCCTGGCACCGTACCTACCTACCGTCTTAGTATAGTGCCTACGAACCCCACGAAACTACAGAAAGAAACACACACGTGCGAGACACAGAGAGAAACTCACCTCTCGGTCAACAAATAATTCACTTCAACACATACACAATCACACAACACACAACAGTCTCATACCAGTATGAGGAAATCATCACAGAAGACGGCTACAAAGCCGGCGCCGACATCATCGCGTCGGCCTTTCGACCCAATGTCACAATATGAACAGCAACGCCAGCAGGAGACTGCCATGGCTCTCACAATCCGGGGTAACCCACCCAGAAACTCTTCGTCGGACGACAATACAAGGAACCCAAGGACCACCTCAACTGCCCTCACACGGAACCGATCAGTCTCCCGTCCACCATCCACTCGTCGACCAGACGATGATGGCCTATCCACCGTCTCGGAAGCCACAACAGCACCATCAGAGGTCTCTACCGTCTCTTCAGCCAGTGAAGCCTCGTCAGTATCACCGCCACCCATGAACCGACGACAGGACTCTGGAAGAGGCTTCATGTTCCAACCACCCCAGCTTCGTTTCAGATCCAGCCATGACACTCGATCACCAGAGCCATCACCGAGAGCATCATACATGTCTGATGAGAACTGGGACTCCGCCTCCGAGCTAGGGTGGGGAAGTTCATCCAACGTCTCCGTCTCCACAAGGGCTACCACTGTTATGAGTGAGAGTGAGGATGACTACTCCAAGACACCTACCCGGTCTCGATCCATTGTGCGCCAGGCAGGTACTCTTTCACGACAGCAGTCTCGCCCTGGTGAGAAGCGAGTTGAGTTTGAGACAGACAGCCAGCTTGAGAGAACATCTGGTCGACAGGTTGAGCGCCAGCAGGAGAGGCCCAAGGAGCGATCACGAAGTCGTGGTAGAACCTTCCACATTCACATTGAGCCTACTGCCCAACAACAGCAGCCTCTTATCCCACAGCAGCAGCAACAGCAGGTCGTTTCTCAGCAGCCCCAGACAACACAGCAGACAACCACCCAACAGCCTGCTGCCCAGAATGGTGCTGTCATCCATGCTACCACGACGACTACATCGTCATCATCTACCTACACTCAGCATCCTGCTGGGATGACCCAGCAACCTCTCATCCCGGCCCAGCAGCCTCTCATTCCTCAACAACCCATTATGTACACTGGTCAACCCATTACCCCTCCTGTCGTTCAGCCCGTGGTGCAACCCTTCCAACAGCCTCTCATTCCACAGCAACCGCAGATTGTTTCCACACCCCAGCGTATCCCAGAGGAGCGTCAACTTCCCCAGCCCGAGCGTCCTCCGTCTCGACCAAGGGCTCGCTCACGCCACGATGTGGAAGAGACCATGTCTGCTGAGCTCGACAACCTCCGCAAGGAGCTCAAGATGCTCAAGGAGAAGCAGAAGGAGACACACAAGGATCTCAGCGACGCTCGCTACAGGCTCTCCAACATGCAGACCGACAAGGATGAGCTGCGAGAGGAGAGGAACAAGGCCCAGGCTACACGGGACCGACTTGTTACCGAGTTCGAGGAGCAGACCCGTCTGCTTGAGAGAACAAGGACAAGGCTTGATGAGCAGCGCCGAACCCTGGAGCGATTCGAGAAGGACCGTGATACCTCAATTGACAAGGTCAAGAGAGATCGCGATCAGGTCCTCGACAGGTTCAGGCACGAGCGTGACCAAGCCATCAAGAATGTCGACAAGATCAAGCGAGAGCGCGACCAGGCTGTGGAGCAGGCTCAGAAGGATCTTGATCACGGTATCTCCAAGTCCAAGAAGGAGCGTGACCAAGAGTTGCAGCGACTTCAGCGCGAGCGCGACGAGATGGTCAATCGCATCAAGCGTGAGCGTGACTCTGTCGTCGACAAGCTCCAGAGGGAACGCGATTTCACTGCTGAGAAGGCCAAGAACGACCTCGACGCGGCCATCACAAAGTCCAAGAGGGAGCGTGACTCGGCTATTGCCAAGCTCCAGAAGGAGCGCGATCAAGCCATTGAGCAGGTCAAGAGGGAGAAGGATCAGATCATCAACCAGGCTCAGAAAGAGCGCGACATGATCGTCTCCAAGCTTACCATTGAGCGCGATGAGCTGATCAAGACCGAGACTGCCTTCAGCAACAGGGTCAAGGAGCTTGAGGAGCATCTCACCAAGCACCGCGAGCTCAAGGCTGCTCTTGAGAGGAACTACGAGGACCTCAAGAAGAACAGCCTCGAGGCGACCCAGTCCAACACCAAGTTCGAGGCCAAGGCTATCAACTTGGAGCGCGAGCTTGAGGACATCAAGGCTATCCGCAAGTCCCAGGAGACAGCTTATGTTGCTCGCATCGCCACCATGGAGATCTCCCAAGAGTCCATGCAGTTCCGCGTCAACAACATGGAGCAGGACCTCGTCGACAAGGCCAAGGAGCTGGGTGAGCTGACTGTGTCTCGCGACCGTTTCCAGATGGAAAGCGAGAACTCCAAGAACCAGGTCGAGTCTCTCAGCAAGGACAAGCTTGGCCTCGAGGATGACAAGAAGAACCTTCAGCAGCAAATCGCTGATCTTACAGGCGACAAGTCCAGACTCCAGGATCAGCTCACAGGGCTTGAGACCGACAAGAGGGCGCTCGAGGTGCAAGTTGTGACACTCCAGGCAACTATCGACGATCTCCTGAAGGACAAGGAAGCCTGGGCCAAGGATACTGAGAGCAAGGAGGCTCAAATCGCTGGCCTGGACACCGAGAACGGAGCTCTGAAGTCACAGATCGAGTCCATCAGCAAGGAGAAGGAGGCCGTCACCAGGGACATGGAGGAGGTTGAGAGCAAGAGGAGGAAGCTCAAGAAGAAGTACGAGCTGCTCCATGACGAGAGAGATGGATTGAGGGACCAGATGAGGGGAATGATCCACACCCAGGACGATCAGAGCGCCCAGGTACTGAGATTGTCTGTGGAGGTCTCAGGCTTGAGATCCGAGAACATGGCCCTGAGATCTGATGCTGGCAGCGTTGTGTCTAGCGCCATGTCTTCTATCTCCAGCTCTTTGAACAGCGTCAGCGACGTGACCAGTGTGACATCGGAGGCAACGGAGAAGGCTGAGCCTGCGAACCCGCCAGAGCCTGCTTCTGTTGAAGATGTGCCTGAGACTATCGTCGAGGAGGTCATCATCGTTGAGGAGGAGATTACGGTACCTGAGCCAGAGGCTCCTCCTGCTGAGGCTGCTCCCGAACCTGAGATTGAAGCTCCACCTGCACCCGAGCCCGAGCCCGAAGCACCTGTCGAGGTGAAGGCTGCAGATCCAACTCCTGAGCCAGCTGCTCCAGCCCTTGAAGAGCAGAACACCGAGCTCAAGGAGAAGCTCACTACCGTCGAAGAAGCTGTCGCTGCCATGAACACCAAGCATGACGACCTCACTATCAAGTTCGAAGCCACGGCCGAGAACGCAGGTCGTCTCCAGCTCAGCGTCGACATGCTTACCGCCGAGCGTGATGAGATTACCCAGAAGCTCACCACACTGCAGGAAGAGGCTACTGCCCTCCAGCAGAAGGCTGATGAGGTCACTACTGACCGCGACGATCTCAAGACCAGGCTCACTGCCGCTGAGGAGCAGATTGCCATTCTCATCGCCGAGCGGGACGAGCTGAACAAGAAGCTTGAGACTGCTGAGCGCGAGGCTGTGATTCTCGACGCACTGAGGATTGAGAACAACAACCTGATGAAGAAGCTTGACGACGCCAAGAAGGCTCAGAAGTCTGCTGCATCCAAGGTGAACTCTCTCGAGACTCAGATTGCTGCGCTGGTGGCTCAGATCAACAACGGTGGTGGAGGCACTGCTCCCAGAGCGAGCTCTAAGGGAAGGAAGTCTATCAAGGATCCCAAGCGAGCACAGGAGCTTGTCATCGTGAGGGATCCTCGGGAAAAGGGACTGTAAGTTTAACGATCTCTCTATTGATTGGTATGGCGCTTATTAACTAATAGTTTGCAGAAGCTCTATTGTACGAAGACGAAATCTTGATTCAGCGATTTCAAGGTCAGGCTCTCGGTCTGACGGGTCTGCGGATTCGTGACTAGTTGAATGGCTCAAAGATGTCCTTCACATTGAGCGAACGGACATCTAACTACCCAACATCACAACAACTATTATACCACAACATAACAACACAACACGGCGTGACCTCACTATCCATCTCTGCCTATAAGAGATTGGTCACGCTCAACAAAACACAACATGACTTTGTCCTCAGAGATAGGTCAAGGCCAACAACAACACAACCTTGTGCTGTGTCTTTATAACCCAGACACGCCAAGATTGGCACTCTTTTGAAACAATTTCCTTTGTCTACTTTCCTTTCAACATTCGTTTATCACTTTTCATTGAGTCTGGGTGGAACATACATGTGTTTTTGGTTCTGGGATTGTTTGAGTAGCACGCGGGCATAGCATGTAGAACGGTTTTAAAAGATGAGACGAGCGACGCGATATTTGTATCAAGAATATATATGGGTCTATGGGTATGGATATATCAAGAGGTAGATGAGAGATGGAATTACGGTATTTATTGCGAAGGATCATAATTGGGATATTTGATAGTTTTGGAATAAAGATAAATTGAATGGATTGTCTTCAAACTGTGAGCCTCTACCACCAGATGAGACTCTTGACCACGTTCTTTTGGATTGATCGTAGTCTTTACTGTGCTGTATATCCCCCATCAACTGGCAGACGTACCCCCGTGATCCATCTCGCCTCGGCACTCGCAAGGAATATGGCTGCACCCACAATGTCCTGTGCTGTACCTAGTCCATGCAGTGGGTGCTTTGAGCGAATGACTTCCTTATCGTGTATCTTGACAGCGTCGGCAAGAAGGGCCGTCTCTGCGACTGTACGACTCGATTAGTACACAGCCTTGCATGAGAGAATTACGTAAACATACAGCCAGGGCAGATGGCGTTGCAGTGAATGCCGTCTTTTGCGTAGTCCAGAGCGATAGAGCGAGTCAGGTTTTGGGCTCCTCCCTTGGACGCAACATATGAAGCTTTCCTGTTAGCAAGATGTCTGTTTCAGTTGAGGAAGTACTTACGAAGGGCGTATCCTCCGACTAGTCCAAAGATGGACGCGATGTTGATGATCCAACCGCGGTCGCCAGCCTCATTCTTGTCTTGTTTAAGCATCTGGGCAATGGAATGCTTGCTGAGTAAGAAGATAGACTTGAGGTTAACAGCCATGGTTGTATCCCACCACTCCTCTGGGGTGTCGTGGATTCTGCGTGACGGTTTCCCTGACTCGATCGAGATACCCGCGTTGTTGACCACTCTGTACTCTGTCAATATGCCTGCACTCTCACCATAGAAAAAGGGTGATAACTTACACATCCACTCGGCCAAACTCGGTCACTGCTCTGTTGACAAGATTTTCCACAGCATCATTTTTACTAACATCTGTTTGCACAAAAATGGCTTCGCCACCTTTCTGTTTGATGAGTTCATGGGTACTGATCGCCTCTTCACCGTTCACGTCTGCGCGTGCACCTTGTTGTAGATCTGCACAGACAATCAAGGCTCCTTCGAGGGAGTAACCAAGTGCTATCGCACGGCCAAACCCTGAAGAGGAGCCTGTTACGATACACACTTTGTCTTTGAGACGGGTTCCATATGTTATCGTCATGGTTGGAAGAGGGATATCAGACAATATGTGGTTAGTCGGAGATGCTTGAGCTTGGTGGTATTTATGTACGTTCCAAAGATATATAGTGGGTTTCGATATTGCTCTTGACGTTGCAGTGTTGGTCCATAAGACTCAACTCATATCACATCCGCAGACTGGGTTGCCATTAACGATCCATGTTTCGGATATGGCAGACCTCTTTTCGACAATATTCAAGTTTCGAAAGCCAAGATTTCAGAAGTGTTGGTCGTCAAGTCCCGAAATATCGGATCAGTTGGACGCCAAGTCTTGAACTTCCGGATAAGTTGGAAGCCGAGCGTTATGCATGACTTGATGCATTCCAGCTCCTATAACGAGGACGCCTGTCTCGACCACGATGGCCCGCAAGAAAGTATTGAAACAAACCAAAAGTGCGATACACTCTATTATCAATGTCTAGCTTGGTAAGTATTCATTTTATCTTTAAGCTGACTTGTAGTTTTGGCCTTAACTCAATCCATCTTAACGCATTTTGTGTCTTGATGATCACTTGCAGTTATTACATCCACGCCGCTCCTGAGTTAAAAACAGCATTCTAGCCGAGTTGATATAAGCATGTTACCTTCCTCCAGTGACAATAAGTCAAACCTCGGCTCTACTATCAAAAAGTCTCACGATGTGCCGACTGCAACGAGCGGGGGTTGCAGTTGCGTGGGGTCGCTGCATGCAATGAATCAGGTCAACATGGTGACGAGAGGGGAAACAAGCACGGATCGAGAAATTTAAGGTCATTTGACTACCAGGAGCTACTGAATGTAGTAATCCGTACATGCATTGGTGTCGCTGCGACATGCTGGCGATGTATCATATCGTGATTAATGCATAACAGTGAAGCTGAAAAGGTCTTTTGCGCACAGAAATATTGACAAGGGCACAATTTGAGGAGCAGAAATGCTTTGCAGATTCATGGATCGTATTCGGCTTCATCGCAGCAGACGAATTATGTTCAAAATCATAACTTGCACCCCCAGATGTCCTTCTCTCCAAGCCAATTCCAAACATTCGCATCCCCTTCCTCCCAATTGCTCGTCGAAAATCCCTTGGTAGGATCCCTGAAATCCGGCCCTGGATCATTGAAAACCTGAACTTGACGTGTATTATCTTTCCCAACTTCCAAGATCGTACCTCCAAGATGCTTCTCGCTCTCCATACACTCCAGCATCGCCTCTGCACATTCATAGGGCGTAACCCACGCATCCTGTGTTTCATTCACGTACTTGATCTTTTCAGCATCCTCTGTCCATAGAGGTGTACGTACCACACCAGGAGCAACTGCGTTGACTCGTATACCCGCCTGCTCGAGATTTGCTAGACACCGAACAAAGCCTGTGATGCCGAATTTACTCGCGCCATACATGGGTGCTCTGAAGACAGGTACTTGAGCAGCGATGGAAGAAATGTGAATCACTCGCTTTGGGTTGTCAGGCGACGCTTTTGCTCCAGGACCATGCATCCAGTAAGATATAGCCATTTGAGTAGCTCGGATAGGATGAACGAGGTTGATATCGAGCAACTTGTAGCCGTCACCTTCTGGGTCATCTTTACTCTCTGGAGATCCTGGTGGATGCCAGAAGTGAGACCAGTTGGGCTCGTAGACACCTGCACCAGGACAGACGATGTCAAGATCACCGAATTCCTGAACAGTAGTTCTGAAAGCATTCGACAAATCTTTCCAGGATGTCACGTCTGTTTTGATAAAGACTGCTCGGGGCGAAGAGGATGAGGAGTATTGAGACACTAGATCTTGGGCCTCTGGTCGAAGAGACAGATCTGCAATGACAACATTGCAATTCTTGGAGAGTAGGATCTTTGCAAATTCAAAGTTGATTCCTTTAACTGTCTTAGTGTGTTATCTATAAGTTTGCTTGAGTGTACTAACCTGAACCAGCTCCAGTGACAATGGCAGTTTTGCCAGACACAGAAAATGGCTTGGTGGGTTGGGAGGTCATCGTCAAGTACCTTTGTCAATACAAAACTTGTCAAGGTGCTTTAGTTAATCTGTGGTTCTTGGGTAATGATTATGAGTGAATCTCAACCCTTATATAGGCTGTCAAGTGACCCTGCTGGCATCAGTCAACGTCAGCTCTTCAACCCCGCTTGTAAATCCTTCGAGTAGGTGTCTAGTGATGTGTCCCCCCACACTTCCCCTCGCCGCCTTGATGACTCCATCAGCTCTAGCTCTTTCGGCTTGATTTCCTTTAGAACAACACCATTTATCCGCGGATGATCAAAACTTACTATATTAGATAGACTTGATATACACTACTCCGGTTCAGCAACCCAATTTGTTTCATCTCCTCTGTCAAGAGAGTAATGCGCTCTTTTTCGGGCTGGTAAGAATTCCCTCGCCACCATGGATAAGCTGATTAATTGTTTTTAGCGAAACTTGCAGAAGCAGAAAGTTGAAATGTGATGAAGCAAAGCCGATCTGCAGGGCCTGTATCAAGAGTTCTCGAGCATGCAATTACTCTAGAAGATCAGTGTTTCGTCCGTTCCAGACTCGTAGTGTGAAAAACCAGAATGATGATCCGAACTTCGGTTCGGGAGATACTCCACATAATTTTGAGGAGGATCATGTATGGCTTAAAGTTCCCGAAGAGCGTATGTTTTAGTTTGTTCACTTGAACCGGTACTTGTTGCTTATCGAAAACTTCTAGTTCACTTCGTCTACATAGAGGACCCATATTCTGAGCAGTACGACGCGATAGCTGATGGGATTACTCCTGTAGAAGCAAACTCTGAGGCGCCACACCAGGGATTTGGCTCACGGGTTGATCAGAATTCCCTGGCCACTGATGCGCAAACTCCTAATCAACATCTTGTTCCCGGAGAGACACCTAATTATGACAACTATGCTGTTGATTCAAGACTAGCAACACTCTATCTGATAAAGCATTACAAACAAGGGCCCGGTACTTGGTGAGTCCCCTACATTCGAGTGAAACACTCAAACTCTGACAAAACAAGGTTCGACATATTTGATACTGGTTGCTACTTCTCCGGCAAAGTCCCTGTCAAAGCAGCCTCGAGTCCTCTCCTCAAATCAGCTATTTGCGCTATTTCTGCAAAGCATTTGTACCGCCTCACTAGGAACACGTCCCACTCAATCTCGAGCCCACTCTCCCGAGGCCCCTGGCTGTCGTATGACTGGCACTACGAATCAGCAAAACACTATGACGACGCCATCAATCATCTGAAACGAGCAGTGGACTTGCAAACTTACGAGAATGATTTGAGTGAGAAAGAGGACATGCTAGCCGCTGTCGCGATCCTTTGTATCTATGAGCTCATGGATGCACCTGGAACAGCATGGAGAGCGCACTTGAGTGCTTTGCCACTGTTTAAACCAACTGAAGATGATTCAAATCCCTCTCCAACAATAGTGATTCCCAGGACCGCCATTCAGGGTCCCATTCTTTGGAGTTTGGCGAGGCAGGATTTGCTATGCGCTTGTGAGACTATACTTCCCGTCTCATCAAGTGTTATATCTAACTAGCATTAGTCATCAGCGAAACGCAAACACGACTTGACCTGAAGGACGTTCGTCTCTGGCAGAATGCAGGCCTTGCAACTGCCGAAGATGGTACTCTAATGCCCTTCAGCCCTTTATGCTCAGCAGACATCCGAACCTCGGCAGATGTAGAAGAAGACACCAAAAGTAATGAATTGACATGGCTGATAGGTAAGCTCTCGAATCATCTCACATCAGGTGACGCCATCAACCCTGCAGATTATGCGCTACCTAATGGTCAACGTCCCACAGTCGGGGTAACTCAAGAGTGTCTCCTTGAGCGTTGGAAATTGTTGGTGACAGAATTCAAAAAGTGGCACGAGAGCCTTCCTCGGACGTTCATGTCATACGCACGAACACCATATCCATTGGGATCACAATCATGCTTCAGTGCCTTTGACCAGGTATGGTACGAGTTGCCGATTTGCGCTGCTACCATGCAAAACTACTACATGGCAATGGTACTACTACTCGTGAATCAACCACAAGAGTCCACCTTTATCCGCTCAAATGTATCGGCGCGGTTGAGCTCGTACAGGAGGATACAGGAGGAGGTTCGTCATTACGCAAAGGAGATATGTGGAATCAGTCTTGCTGATCCAAGTGATCCGGTGAGGGCGAATTCTGTACAGGCACTCTTTGTGGCAGGACAGGTATTTCATGAAAAGGAAGAGCAAGACGCTGTTTTGAAGCTGCTGGAGGATGTAGAGAGGGATTTAGGGTGGACCACGCGATTCCATAGGGCGAAACTTGTTGATGAGTGGCCCAAGGACATTTGAGAAAAAGTATCACGCAGCCCTTGGCATTATATGGGTTTGGTTTATAGAAATATTGGTAAAATTGAAAGTAGCAGTAAACTATCTTTGCAAACATTACTATACGAGGCGTGGACAGTTGATATCAGTCTGTAGGGGTTGCACTGCCGCAATCTCGAGTCAAGGTAACATCGTCGAAAAAGATACCGAGAGCATCGTACTCTCCGCTGCATGATACCGAGAATGAGATAGCAGCTCCAGCAAGAGCAGTTCCTCTACTAGACCACCTCTGACTCTCCAGTTTCCAATTAGAAAGGTTATCGGGATAAACTGCCGTAAGCGCGTCGTTTCCGATCTTGGGTTGGATGGTGCAACTGAATCCACTTCCAAGGTTGTATGCTAGAGCAGCAGACCATCGGTAGGAGAGTACATAGTCGCCATTCAGGGTGGGCAAATTCTGCGCGAACTGCCCTGAGCCGCCACCATTCTCGAACTCAAGATCGCTGCGCTGGGTATTAGCATTTGTCACCAAGACTACTTGAAGGTATCGAAAGGAATCTTACGCGGCGTTGGGCTCGGAATATACACTGAAAGTGGTCCTTGTACCATCGCCTGTCCAGGGTGATAGAGAGTTGTTGTCGTCGAAGCCTGGGTTGATAATAACTTGAGTTTCGGCGCAAACTGGAGCCTCAGCGGTCGTGGTGACTTCGTCCGCGCTAGTTGTTGTAGTTTCAGCCACGGCCGTGGTAGTGGTCTCGATCAGGGTCGTCAAGGTTGTAGACTCGGGCACAGAAACAACTGTCGATGATGTCTCACTGGCGGCCAGGCTTGTGGCGGTGGTGGGTCGACAAGGGCCAGCTTCGGCTCCGAGAAAGCTGACGGCGAAAGCCGCTACAGCGAGAATGGATCGAGAAACCATCTTGGAACTGAACGATTCTAAACGAATGGAAGCGACTAAAGAGACGCAAGTTGAGTGAGTGTAAGAGGTTACAGGAACAAATCAACAAAATGGATAATCTTCCCAGTCTTTGGCTCCTATTTAATTGTTTGTTAAATTGCTTAAACGGTCTGGGGCTGAGTTAGACCGACGCTAATGTCAATAGTTCGACAGACTATTAATTCTAGGGTTACATTCTTTAATTTATTTTTGTCTGACAGCACATCAGTTTTTTCACGTAAGATCGCGAATGGCAGCCATAATAGCCGAGATCTAGATTGCGACTGTTCCATCGAGGTAGAGAGAAGAGTTTTATTGACGGCTGTATTCAAATTGGAAGCATATAAACAGTTCCTTCGGTTTCAGTTGAACAGAACCCCCATCCTAGACATCGTATGAACTTTCAGCGCCAAAAGATTGGAACAAACTGATCATAAGAAGACTCAAGAGTAAACTCCTTGGCATCTAGGTCGCGCTTCTTTAGATAAGTCTCTGCCTGACTTCTCAAATCCTCCGCTTCAGTAGTGTCATTCGGATTGTCCCTGAAAAGAGCTTCAGATAGCTTGAAGCAAGTGCGCGCATGCTCGACAGGCATGTCTTCCTTGTAGAAGCTCGTTACATCCATCGAGTCTCGTAGATGTTTGCTGTGAAAAAAATAGTTATTAAAAGGACATGCGAATTCGAACGAACAAACCAGGCATGAACACTTACATCGCTGCCTTTGTTTTGCCCTGGTCGAGACAGACGGCGCCAGCCTTGTAGGCACATCCACCATAAAATGGGTTTAGTCGGGCTTTGTCTCCCTGCCGCCAAACATTCTGTGCATCGATAAAGTTCTCTTCAGACGTTTTGAAATCTCCCTCGGATCGGTTTATGAGGCCCATGACTTGGTAAGCACTAATAAAGGTACGTCAGTCGTCTTCTTGATCTTCGTTGCGGAACGGCAAGAGTCCATACAAAGCAAGCATACCCCAGTTGAAGGGTTTCGAGTTCTTGAACTCCTCAATAGACGCCTCCAGTAGGATTCTGGCATCCTGAAGATCCCCCAAGTATAGCAAGCAACGAGCTATGTTCTTCTTCAGTACAGGTGGGTATGCGCCGTGGTCATCATCCTCTGCCACGTGTGTCAACCAACGGCTGCGTGCCTTCTCGAACCAGTTCATGGCAAGTTTGTGGTCGCCAGCAGTGTTGTGCGTGTAACCAAGGTTAGCTTCCAATCCGTAGCATAGGACGTGCTTGACAGGATCCTCTCGGAGCCGAATTTCGAGCGCTTTCTTGTTCAATTCAATAGCCTCCTTGGCCTGGCCTAAACCTTCATACATATTTGCTTGGTGGGAATAGATATGCGGAAGAAGTTCATTGATCTTTTGCTGGTCTTCTAAAGTTTCGACGGCAACGAGATTGACTTTGCACATGTCCTCGAGGTCCTTGAAAGCGTTCGACTCATACAGATACCTGCTTTGGAGTGAGCAACTGGTTTCTTCTCAACTCTTCAAACGATATTACCTTTGGCATTCTCTCAAGAGTTCAC
This sequence comes from Fusarium pseudograminearum CS3096, assembly GCF_000303195.2. Lineage (NCBI taxonomy): Eukaryota > Fungi > Ascomycota > Sordariomycetes > Hypocreales > Nectriaceae > Fusarium > Fusarium pseudograminearum. The sequence continues at coordinate 7,409,477 of NC_031951.1, forward strand.
AGAACTCCCATATGGCCTTGAACTTCTTATCAGAGTTGCGGATCTCTCTAAAGCAATCTTTCAAAGAGATGACATGTTGGAGCAGGGCATCGCATCGGGACCATTCGTCGTAAAGCTGGCCCTTTTTCTCTCCCATCTTGGGGTATTGATGGTATACTAGCTTAACGGCATCTTCAAAACTGTCGAAAAGCTCGGAAGGCTTCAGAAAATATCTGAATTGTGTTTGCACCATTCGATGGATGGAAAATGCTCTAGTGTTTCTGTTCCTTTTGATTAATGAGGTCTCAAGAAGATCCTCAATTGTTTCGGAAAAGCTAACTCGCGGTTAGATCATCTGTCTCTATTGCTCGAATGCGATTGTGATATACTGACCTGAACTGGTCCGAGCAGAAATCGAGCCTGTTTGGTAGGCCCTCAGTAATCTCAAACAGCGATTGAGGGATGTTGTCGGGCATCAAGAAGGACAAAACACCCAGAAAGCTTCGCACGTCCGTATCCAAAGACTGGAAAGAAAAGTCCCATAGCGCCTGAAGCTCCGAGCCTTGCTTTCCATCAACACGACGGGGGTTGTTCAGGTAGACATTCATGAACTCGGATATAGTCCATGATCGTTTGTGAATGAGTCCAGCCATGTGCGAGATACCTAAAGCATGTCCACTCAGCCAGCGCGACAGTTCGAGTGCTGATATGCCTTCCTTCTTTGCGTCATTCCCAAACTCTCTCTGTAGGAGGAACATGAGGAATTCGGATCCCATAGTGACATCCCAAGATGTTATCTCAATCGCAGAACTGGCTTGGCGATACGCAACAGAGGAGTTACGAGTGGTGATGATTACATGGCCTCGGCTAGCAATAGGCCAGTATCCCGAAAGAACTCCGGCCGAAGGGACATTGCCATATATCAAGAGCCAAGTGCATTCTACGAACATTGGAGTCATGATGCTCAAAAAATTATAATTGAAGATGGAAACCCTATCCCCTGGTAGCTGATGTGATATCTTAAAATGGGAGGGTGGAGGCAACCTGATGCACCAAGTGTGAGCACAAATCTAAGTCCTGATACTTTCTCATACATCTGATAACATGTATCCAGTTGCAGCATCTGATCAGAGACTCACACCGGCTGTGACAAACTGGCCGGATTGGATGTTATTGTTTCACTTTTCCCACCACGTCAGCGCATCAGTCGCCGTGCATCCTATCTTGTGCCTTCTCAATCAAGAAAAGTTTGATCAAAACGAAACTCGGCTGTCACTTTCCATGCCAACTTCTGCAACACTGCATATCTACTATCCATGCACCCGAGTCTCATTCTGTTGCCCCGCACGCAAAGCTCTGCCCAGGCATATTTCAGGGTTTTTCGCATTTTCTACTTTCCTCATCAGTTTGGGAAGTCACAGGTATTATATTGTTCTGTTCCTGAGCCCTACGCTCTCTTCATTCACTGCAGAACCGATAAATCTAGCTACTGCTAGCCCAACAGTTGCGTCCATCACAACACAACACAACGCCAATGGATGTCATCACTGTACCCAAGCCGCCCCCATGCCAGCTGCCCGTTGCTCAAGTCTTTGACCGCCTTTCAAGTCGTCAACAGCTTTATGCCCACTACCTATCTCGGGCCTCCTGGCATGGCAGCAGAATTATCATGCGGTAAGCTTCTCCCGAAGCAACAAGTATCTACGATCTGATTGTCTGCCCCTACTACGCATGCAGCGGAGACTGGAACAATCTGGCTGACGAAAACGCTGTGAATGCGGATCAAATCTCTGCTTTCTTGGAATATGCCGGCCATTTCTTGTATAACATGGGCAACTACTGGGTAAGTAACCAATCACCATTTCTCATAACTCCTCTTCTAATATCGCAAAGAGCGAGGGCGACCAGAAGTTCATCCCTGATCTGTCGCATGAAGCACTCCGAAAGCTTGTCAGGGCCTCCCGGTCCCCAACAGCTCCGGATCTACTAGAGAGAGTCATCGAACCGATGCTTTCGGGACCACCATACGTATTGGGATATCCCAGCGAGCGAGCACAGTCGGCTTATTACCCAGGAGATGAAAAGATCAGCAAGGAGGAAATATCCTCAGTCTCCAAGGCAATGGAAGAGCACAAGATTGAGCCAGAAAACACCAGGCTTCAAAAGGTAATGGTAGCTGGCAGAGCAGAGTTCCGAATCCTCCAAGCTTCGACGGATAACTTTCCCAAGAAGCACTTGTGTGACATCAATGGTCTTGGCTCTATCTACATTCAAAGTGGGGACCATGTTGCTGAACTTGGTCAAGTTTGCGACGCTCTTAATAAGGCCAAAGACTATACTGAGAACGACATCCAACGTCAAGTGATCGAACATTATCTCGAGAGCTTCAAGACTGGGACTATGGAATCCTTCAGAGACGCCCAAAAGTCATGGGTCCAGGACAAAGGGCCGGTTGTCGAGAGCATCATGGGATTTGTAGAGCCATATCGTGATCCACATGGCGTCCGTGGTGAGTGGGAAGGCTTCGTTGGTATTTCTGATCCTGTTGAATCCCACAAGATGAGACAGTTCGTTGATCAATCTACCACCTTCATCAGACTTTTGCCTTGGGCGGTTTCTGATGTCAACGATGGCAAAGGTCCATTCGAGAAGCACGTATTCGTTGCCCCCGATTACACCAACAGCCATTGTAAGACGGAAAGCTATTGGCACCAGTATACAAGTCGTACTGACACACTCGTTAGCACTAGTCTTTTGCGCAAGCTATTCATTCGAGGCCACGAATGTACCCAACGTGAGTTTTGACACAGAATTTACTGTTAAGATCTTTACTGACCATCTCTTCAGTATAACGACATCAGAGAGACTTGCGGCTTCAAGAACATCGTCGTCGCAAACCGTATGAACGCCAGCAACGACCTAACCCGCCCCTGCCATTATGTGCATGATTCCGAGGCCAAGCGATACCGGGAGTGCACGTACATTGTCAGATTTGTAACTACAGCAATCCATGAACTTCTGGGTCACGGGAGTGGCAAACTCTTGAGTGAGACCAAGCCTGGGCAGTTCAACTTTGACCGAAAATATCCGCCTGTCAGCCCTTTGACCAACAAGCCGATCACGACATGGTATCGCTCTGGACAAACGTGGACTTCTACCTTTGGTGCCGCCGCTCCCAGCATTGAAGAGTGTCGGGCCATGTTGGTTCCGTTGTATCTTATCGATGATAAGCAGCTACTTTCTATTTTCGGATACAACGAAACCTCAGATATCACTACTCAAGATCGTGAGTTACTTACATGCCGACTTTACCACCATACCGTTTCCCCCTTTCTAACATGCACAAGTTCATTACAACACCTATCTCCAGATTGGAGTTGAAGGTCTTCAAGGTCTTGCCTATTACAATGTCGACGAAAGAACCTGGGGACAAGCACTTAAGAGGGTAAGTTCAAAGTGACAGATCACTGAAAAGCTCACTAACAATTTCTTTAGGCCCACTGGGCAATCCTCCACCATCTTCTACTTGATGGGGACGGCGTCTTGGCCGTTGAGTATGGTGCCCAAGAAGGAACCCTCACAGTCAGGGTCGACAAAAGCAAGTTGCTGTCTCATGGTAAACCCTCTTTAGGGCGTTTCCTTTGTCGCATTCATATTTGGAGATGCACTGCGGATGTCAGCCCTTGTCTTGAATACTATGACAAGGTTACTGCCGTGCCCGGCGATCATGAGGAATGGCGTGAGCTCGTTGCCAAGAAGCCGGAGCCTCGTTGGAAGTTTATTCACGCAAATACGTTCTTGAAGGATGGGAATGTCACTGTGAAGGAGTATGAGAACAGCAACGAAGGACTGATTCAGTCATGGGTGGAAAGGGGTATTTGACGATAAATACTGGGGTGCAAGAATCATAAAATAAGACTATTACTATGGTCCCTGACTGCTGACTGAAGCTTCTGACCACTGTCATTAGACTGAAAAATAAACTTGGGCCACAGCGAGCCCTTCCTAGTCCGAGGCACTGGACTTAGGCGAAATACTTGTGTCAGTGAGCCCTCTGTTTTTATTGTATCTTCAGATTAATAATATTCTACCAATAATACCACTTGTGGTTGTGGTACATGTGTTCAAGTACGTAGGTGCCAAGGTTAACGAAGGACCAAAATCACTATCTGGTGTCATCTTCAACGGACATATGCAATACTCGAAACCTCTTGTGAAGATACTATCCCACGAAGTTGCAATGACGACGAAAGATTATTATTGTTAATTAAAGTTATGCAGAGAAGATATTACTATTATCTTTTAAATCCATCATCTAGCCTCGGGTTTTGCAGTTTGTGCAGTAGTCCATGACAACCTTGCATGAATTGGACAAATAGACATGACCACAGATCCCAATCCCATCATTCGTATTTGCACTCTCACGACTTTAAGATAGAATTAGCTAATGTTATATTCACGGGATCCAACAAACTTACGCTGCTTTAATGTCGGACCCTGCCATGCCAATACCGTAGTGGTCGCACTCAAACTTGGCAACACATGCTGCCTTGCCAAATGATGCAGGCATGAGAATGCCTTTGTCTGATCGACTGTAGCGTGAAGCATAGCCAGTATAAACCACCCCATCTTCAAATTGGTCTATCGCTCTATCGCATGCCTCGCGTAACCCTTGCTTGGACAGACTGTCGGCAGTTCCACATTGACCACCACCGTCGTTGTCGACAGCAGTTTGGGATGGCAAGGGAGTTGAGACTGTTGAAGGCTGGCCTACACCGACTGAATGTGTAATTCTCGTGACACCTGCAATATTTATATACTCCAGCACGTAAGCAGACCAGACCAAGACTGTCCCGGCTGTTGTCGTGGTGATGGGCTCTTGGACAGGTTCTTCAGTAATAGGCCCTGATGGAGGTGCAGAGGTGATCTCTGATGGGAACTCTGTGTATGCGATACACTTGTCGTCGACCAGAGTGGTAGTTGCGTAGTAGCCCTGGCCATCGATAGTCGTGGAACACTGGCAATATGGTGTTTCGACGGCAGGACCACCATGGATGACACATGGGAAGTACGTCTGAACAGCTTCCCCAGTGGTTCTGGTAACCTCCAAAGTATTACTAGAGACTTTTGTTCTTGTCACTAGTGTGCTTGGTGTTATAGACGCGAATGAGGACCCGGACTCTGTGGTTATTGTCTCTGCCAGATCAGTCGTTAATGCCAGATCTGTGGAAGTTTCTGCCGTTAAAGTCTCTGTTTCAGTGGCAGTTTTCTCGATTGCAGTATCTGTAGCGTTCCCAACCCTAGGGAATACCGAGTCATCTCCATCAAATACTTTAGCCCACTCGTCTTCCAGCGCGTCCATCAGATCATGGTCAACTTCTGCCGTCAGTGCATCTTCAGGTATAATTTCCAGGGGAGTCTCAATAACTCCACCAGCCCAGATCAATTCTGAAAGTGTCACTGTGGCAGTAGCCTGAGTTTCTGTGGCACAGCTAACGATTGTGGGACAATCTCCAAACTCAGTCCTGCTATACTGTTAATTTCTTTTTCGTCATCACGAGATGTCCCCCGAATCCGTTTACTCACATAATCTTTGTACCATCTGAAGTCATGTAAGAGACAGTCCTAGTACAATCTGGCTGTGTCATGGCGGTGCATTCTTCTGTCGTAGTCGTTTCCGGTTCTGATGTGGTCGTGGTCGTAGGCCATTCTGTAGTAGAAGATACAGTAGAATCAACAGTAGATGTATCGCCATCTTTCGTCGATGCATCATCCTCATTTTTATCGTCATCTTCATCCTCATCACCTTCCTTCTCGTCCGGTTGGTTTACCATGCCGGGGTTAATGGTGGGAGCAGGGGGCTTTACTACTCCCGCGCCACCTTTGCCACCGTCCAACTTCCAAAACCAGCCGAAAGGGAAAATAATGATATTATCACCATTGTCATCTGTGGTTGTGATAGTTTCCGTTGAAGAAGCATAAGATGAATCTTGTTCTGGTACATAGGTTGCAATAGTGCCATCGGTTCCAGTAACAACCATGTCTCCTGTACTGGTCAAAGCCGGTGCCAGATGTTCTTTTGTTGTAGGAGCTTTAGTTGGCTGCGCTAGCTGGTCACTGGCTAGAGATGATTCTGCTGGCTCACTTGGAGTTTCAAGACTCCCAGAAGGTTGCCCTACTGTTGAGGAAACCGTCAGGGAAGTCACGTCCCCCGAGCCGGTGATTCCTGATGGGGCTTGAGACACTGGTCCATCTGAACTCGTGTAGGTCTGAGTACTATCGATAACAGACTCTGAGGGCTCAACAATGATATCCGAAGACATACTAGCCCATGTCTCAGAGATGAATGAGGTCTCGGTTTGCGAAGAAGTCTCAATTGCAGAATCAAGACTCCTAGATTGAGTTGAAGGGCTCCGAATTGTCTCCGAATTCTCAATGGCGTCTGATGTTTCTGAAGAGACGGCCGACGATAAGCTTCCAGTGCTTTCTGTGGGTTGAGACATACTCAAAGATACTTCCGTGCCGGTGGTAACAGCGATGGATGTTGTTGAGAGACTGTCTGAATCCGTGATCATCTGACTCGAAGCTCCAGACTCAGTATAGCCTTCACCACTGTTGCTAGATGAACCAGAGACATGAGTCTCACCCTCAGTCGACCAGGTGGTAGTGATATCCTGGGATACCCCAGTTTCTGAAGTGGGAAACTCAACAGTACTATAACTAGTAACAGGTAGAGTCTCGGTTGATTCAAAAGGGTTTGTTGATACAGTGACAGACTGATCTCCAGAAGGCTGGGCCAAAGTGCTATCTGCGGATTCGCTGTGGGCCAGATCAAGACTTGTCTCAGTGAGTGCATCCGAGACTGATCCAAAATCGTGGCCAACACCAGAACTCAGGCTAGGAGCGTCTGAAACTGATATAGAGGGTTGTACAGTTTGCATTGTGGAAGTTGGGAAAGGGCTGTTCATTGGGGGTGTCACCACACTAGCATTGCCAGAATGAACAGTAGTGGTGATTGGTATGATGGGCATAGGTACATCGTAAGTTTGAGGAAGTCTTCGCAACAATCTAGGCCCATCTGGCTGTCCAGCACGAGACAGACCAGCTGCGAAGCCCAACGTAAGTATACTGGACATCCACATAGCTACAGACATGACCGATATACAACGTCTATGATAAAAACGAAGGTCAAAGGACAACGAGGAAGATAGAAATAAGACTGTTAGTATCAAACAAAGAAGATGTGTGTAAAAACGAGTGAGTGCTACGGTTACCAACAAAGGTTGGGGGCATCAGAGTCGACGTAGTTATCCTGACCTCGACCGAGAGGTGATCGGACGACATCCAACAACCAACAGCTTAAGAATATTCAATTTATTCGACATCATGTATGTTGCACTAAATCACCGCCGAGATTATGAGGAGCGTAACGCGTAGTGCAACCTTTCCCAATTGACCAATCTTAACAAGATCATTTTCGTTATAGTGGAACTCTGTTGGTTCGAGTATTTTCGCATTTACCAATTTATGGCAGCATGCAGACATGAAACAGAGGTCTTGTAACTCTATATTTATTCAGCGGGTAGATCCCTGTGATTACAGGGCTTGTATTTCTCGTCCGCAAGGTTAATCAGGTCATATTCTTTGGACGGGCAAGGATATCTACCAACAACCAACAGCCAACAGCCAACACGCTGAGTGGTGAAGAGTCAAGGGTTATGACAGGGTGAGACTCTTCCCTCTGTCCCGTCTTTCATTTATTTCTTTCAGTCCAATCATTTGAGTCTGTATTCTGGGGTTTAAAAGTGCGTTCATATCTCATCTATGCTACCAGATATCGTGCCTCTTGACATTATATTTCCCAATTTCCATTCCCCCCCCCCTCTTCTTTCATTCTTCTCACTGCACTATAGCTTCTGCCTTCATATTTGCATCAATTATTCATCAGCATCATGTTGTTCCCATTTGTTTGGCTCATAGTTGGGCTACTTGTTCATGTTTCCATCGCTGAAGAAACCAGCACGGTCACGACTTCTGCCGCAGCGCCTGCTGGCTCAGATGACATTATGAACATCTGGGATCTGGACAAGAGCTGTGACGATGAAGCTGAAAGCATGAAAGCCGCTATGGAAGACTCTTTGGCAATGGTGACTGCAGCTCTTGAAGCCCTCGAGTTTCTGCGCGACGAGAAACTTGATCCAAGGAAGGATCGTGAGCGGTTTTTACTATTGAAAGACAAGCACACGTCACAGTGGAAGACTTGCCAGATTATGCTCGGTTTTGTTCCAGAAAGGAAATCAACTCACCTTTCACAAGCCATTGGTAGGTTCTTCACGCACGTACCTAGCATTCGGCTAACGTATTTCGAGACTTCTTCAAAAAGATGAAGACTAAAATGCTAGCTACAAACGAATTTGAGCATGGATTCGTCGGCCGATTTAAGATGAACGGAATCAAGCCCAAACTCATGTGTGGCGACGAGAAGGGAGCCGATAAATGGACTTGGAAGCCTATCACTGACCTTCAACAACACCATGAATTCCGAAGATATATGTTCAAGGCTGGGGCTTGGGTCTATGACCATCGATACTTCTTTCAAGACTTCCAGTCACCAGGACCATTGATATGTGGACAAGAGAAACATGCTGAAGCCTTTTTGGATCGCGATTTGATCGTCTTTTGTGACAAGGTTTTTGACGATGACTATAAATCTCGAAAATGGCCAAGGGACTTGAAAAAAACAGGGATCACTGAGTATCAATCACTCAATACTCACCGTGATACTCTCCCCGTCACCATGTTTCACGAGTTGACCCATTGGTTTGGTGGTTGGGCTGAGATAAGAGACCCAAACGAAAGAGCACATGCAGGTAAATGGCATCCCCAATTCCTCGATGCTATTGTGCATTGACTAACTGTTGACAGATATTCTGGATCAATCTGCCTTGACCGAAGACGGTGACACGATTTGGCGTAAAGGCAATCGCGTCAAAACGTATGCCGTAGCACCAGATTGGACTGAAGCCTACAATAACGGTCTGGAACGTGATGTCGCATGTAAGTTATCTGCCAGCATTATAGACGCGCAAAAATAGTATACTGATGTGAATCATTTGTCGTCCCAGATGGTCTTAGCCATGTGATAAACTTGGCGATGTGTCAGGACAAGATCAATATGAATTACTGTGGCCCTAAATGGGCTCTTAAGAATGCCGATTCTTTAACCTTTTTTGCACTTGCCATGTAAGTCGATCACCTAGGATGCCACAGAGTTTGGAATAACTGTTATATAGGTATCTAGATAACTGGGACTGGTCTTACCAAGGTCGGGCGAGGATTCTGGGCAAGGATTATAAGAAGCGAGACAGAAGCCGTTCGCCGAAGTAGTCTCGTAGCGTTTTACTGGATAGCACTTATTGGTTATCCAAATATGAGCTACTACTTTATTTAAATAGTCCCAACTGAATTAGGCTCAGGGCCCATTTGAAAAACCGCACCCCTACCTCGCAACTCCTCCATCTCACTAAAGTATACCCTTTCTTCTGATCCTTCAAGGATCCAGTAGCCAGTAGCTGTCTCATCTTGAACAATGCTGTATGGTCGACCTGGATAGCTATCCTGATACGGAAGCTTTACGGTAGTCATATTACCATTAACATCTCTCCAGACCTGTCTGTATGAGCCCCATCCTGTTTTTGTCCTGGTTCCATTTTCATAAACCACCTTTGCATCGCGTAACACAAATTTGAAAAGGTCATCGGGTAACGCAAATGAGCATTCAATTAAATGAGTCATTCGTCGCACGAGCGGATCCAGACGGTTCAAGATTGTGCGCATGTGATCAGGATGGTCGCCAGGAAATAGTTCATGATAATCCTCCAGAGGAAGATACATGTAAAGGCGACGAAGGGCAGTAAATTGCGACGATGAGACAAAGTCCAACAAGAGGTCGAGGTTTGGTACGTCCAGGTCTTCCCAAACCTGTGTCGAGTCGGGCGGTTTGCAAGATTTCAATGGCCAGGTGATCTCAAGTGAGGTCACCAGTGCAAGCCTCTGAGGCAACAGCAGTTTCGGGAGGCTGTTGAGTACGCACATGTCTTCCAAGATGAGGGTGTTGGTGGAGTAGAGTATATCGATGGTTTCGAAATAGCTATGAGCTTTTATTAGTCCAAGTGATACAGAGGCGGGGAGTGATCAAGCATCTCACTTTTGGCGACAGGACAATAACCAGCCCATTACTCCTATGTGACATGCTGACGGTCCATCTTGATGTCTCCAGGCCTCACAAATGTCTGCACTCCCGCCGCTCCGGCAGTAGTCAGCCCATGGGCCTTGAGAGCCACCTCGCGTCATGGGGCCTAGGGTCCCATCATCATTGGGATGAACGCGATGGCATCGTGAACCCCACCATTGCCATTTCTCTGGCTGTGTCTCGTCTTTGAGGCGCTTGATGCGGTGCTTGGCCATGTTCTCGTCATCAAGAGGTCCGCGCGCAATGTCACAATGAAGTTTCTGGGAGGGCTGGCGAGGGACATCAAGGTAATCCCAATCGATAAAGAGGTGAAGACGTGTGTCGCCAAAGGCGAGGCGAATGATATCTCGACGAATGTTAGGTGGAACCTTGAACCAGAAGCAAGACTCCTGGTAACGAGGTATGGGTACTTGATTGGCCTCAGTACCAAGAAACGGGTCTGGTGTCAAAGCACGCGGTCGCGGATTAGGCAATACGGGAAGTTTCTTGAGCTGAGCCTGCCAATACTCCTTCCACCTCTGCTCCCTAGTGCCGGAACTGCAAGGTGAGCCAGGATCAAAGGTCATTTTAGTAGAGGTTGATCGCCAGGCGAGGTGATGTTGGAACAGAAATGAGAAAGGCGATGTGAAATTGAGTGATGTAACCTTGGACTGGCATTGACTGTTGGTTGTTGGTTGTTGGTTGTTGGTTGTTGGCTTTGGGTTGTTTCAAAGTGATTGCCCACCAGCCTAGGTACCCAGTATCAGGCCACATTATTACCGAGCTGAAAGTGGGGTTACAGTGTCTTTGTGAAACACGTTCAGCGCTTATCAAGTGTGACAAAAACTCAAATATCTCCTTTTGTATACCGCACTCCGTACATTTCCAGGAAATTACAGTCACTTTGAAAGACCAACTTCAAACATGAAACTCAATCTTTTACTAGACAGGATAAGGGGAAATAATGGCTTTAGTCAGGCGAAGAACAAAAGAGTGTGTGCCAGTCCTACTGATATCCATGTTCGGCCTTGTATACAAGTAATACTGAGTAATTCTGACAATCACAAAATGGCAAAGCTTATCATAAGAGAAAGATAATAATCGTATAGGTCGGCTTGACTGTCATCATAAGATGATTGGAATTCCGTTGTGAAGATTGAGGTCGAAACGATTAAGACACAGTCATTGTAAAACGAAAAATGGTATGGACGAAGAATATTCGTAACTTGCATCAATTCTGATACTGATCCAATTTTCGGTATCATAACATGCTAACTTGTGCTAATACGCAAAACTAAGACTCCAAACAATGCTAACCCAATTTTAACCACATATCAAACTCATTTACCTCCTCTCTAAAGCCTAGGCCCCGCCTTGCCAGCACAGCAAGAAGCAGGCTCTTCCTTCTTCTCACCAAAAGCATCCTTCGAAGCAGCATCAACACAAAGCGCTGAAGGGGGAACCCACAGACCGGGGTTCTTCTGGTAGAAATTTGATGCTCGAAGCATAACACTGACAGGCTCAGCAGGCATGACAGGGAAGTCCTCTGTGCGGGGGAAATGTGTCAATCCAAACTGGATATAGCACACGACATCTGTGTTCTCGATAGGTTCGTCCCGGTTCACCCAATCGATGATGTTGCTGTTGTGAGGGTGGTTCTCGATACCAGTCGACTGACAGACGTAATCACCAGCGGGGAAGATCTCGTAGTCCTTGTAAGGCGTCACCCAGAGACTCTTGCGTGCAAAGGCAGCGCGGTTGTAGACTACACTACCAGGCTTGGCCAAGAGAGCGGGACAGTTGTTGTTGAGGATCTTGTAGGCAACGGGCTTCTTGGCAGAAGGGTTGATGCTGTTGGGATTCGTGATGGCCCAAGAACGGCTGGTCTCGTGGCAGTAATTTGAAGATGCGTCCTTGGAAGTCTTGTAAGGTGTGTTCTTGCAGTAGAAACCGTTTCCATAGGGGTTCTCTGGAGATCCAACTTCTTCTTCTGAGGGAAGAGCATCGTTCTGAACAACCGTGTTGTTGGGCCCGTCAACCTCGGGGTCGACTCGAAGGGAGAAAATGTGCTGGTGGTTGTGGGCGTTGATCGAGGGAGCAACTTCGGTGCCGTAGGGAGCAGCTGTCTCGGAGGGGTGCATGCAGTAGGTGTTCAACATGCCAGTAAGCTTGATCTCAAGCTTATATGTTCCGTCGAGTGTGAAAGTGTGGTAGAAGCCGTATTCGTAGTTGGCGGCTGTGATGATTTGAGAAATGATAAGCTTGCGATCGCGAGCGGAGATGACGCTGCCGTCGCGGTAGTCGGTGTGCTTGTACAAAAGACCGTTGTCTTCTTCGTGGATGCAGATGGCGTTCTTGATGACAGCGGGGTCACCCTCGCCAGTGGCCATGACGGCGTCGAGGTAGTGGATAGCTCCTTTGCAGTCACATCCCAGCTTCAGAGAGTTGGTCATGAGACCGGTTCCATACTCGCCGACGTCGAAGGCGTGCTTGCGGTGATGAGGAGGATCGGGGTTGCCGTAGGGAACGACCATCTCTACAACACTGATTCTGTTGAAGAGAGTGCGCTCGCGATGCTCGTGGTGGTCTTCCATGCGGACATCTGACAGAACGATGCCTTCGCGGTAGTTGAAGCCAATGTGCATCTTGTATCCAGCCCAGGAGATCTCATTGCCGCGCATGCGGAAGGATACGCCCTGGGGCTGTGTGATGTTGATGGGCTTGAGAGTGCCATCAATGTAGTTCTCACCGATGAACTCGGGCATGTAGTTGTGGGAAGCAAGAGGAATCTTGGTTCGCTCGCCATTGACGAGACGAACATCCACAGCGAGGACCTCTTCCTTCTCGGTATCGAGAACGACGGAAAAGTCCAGGGGGTGAGCGTACTGGTTGTCGTTAGGCGAAGCACGGTAGTACACCAAGCCCTGCTGAAGACGTCGCTCGTAACCCCAGCGGTCGTCAAATCCGATAGCCCAAGCATCGATAAAGATCTTGTCCATATCGGTGATTCCGAGCTCCTCGCAAGCGCGAATGACGCGGGGATCCTTGCGGGCGACGCCTTCGCACACATCGAGATCCTCAAGAGTCAGGGTAGGGCCGACGTCAGTGACGGGCTTCCACTCTTCGACCTTGCCCTCGCGGATGTTGGCGATGACCTCAGCGACATGGCCGGTTCCGCGCTCAATCACAATGGCGAAAGCGCGACGAGCAGGGCGAGGGCCGGTGCGAGCCTTGTAGGCGGCATACTCCGCCTTTTTAGGTTCACGCAGGGTGAGACAATTGAACTTGAGGGTCTTGGGGCTTGCATGATCGCGGATGAGCTTTGTTGCGGCGCGGATCTCATCAATAGAGAGGGGATCTATACGTGTAAGCGGTCAATTGGGTAGAAGAGATGAAAGGCAAATTACCAAGAGGGTGAGTGTGCTCAATCTGAGACAGATCGGGAGCGGCATCGTTGGGCTCTTCCCGAAAGATGGTGTAGCCGGCGATAGAAGAGGTGTCTGGAATCATGGTGGTTGTTTTCTGGACTAAGCGACTGTGCCATACGGTAGATGCAATATGCAAGGGTTGCAAGGGTTGCAAGTATTGATTGGTGTTGTGTGTATAACTTAAAGGTAGGTGTCTTAGAGTAGGTGAGACAAGCTTTGCTGATCTTGGACAGAAACGATTACTTGAATTGAGGATGACAGCTTCTTATAGACAATGCAGGTACACACAGTAGAGACAGAAGGAAAAGAAAGTTCCACTGTAGCGCCGCCGTTCCATGACAACGCTCCGCTCCGATATCCACTCCCCACCTCCGCCGGTGCTGTAAGGAAGACAGGAAGCAAGACGGTTACCGTTTATGGGTACGCTATAGTTGGCCGAGATCAGATCTGTCCTGCTGTTGCTGTCTATTACCCCAAAAGCGCAATACGATTGCATCTTTTCTCCTCCCATGTCCGGCAGTTACATACGCTATACTGAAGCTATCCGAAGAGAGGCATTGGATTGAACAAAGTTTCGTGTGACCCGCCAATGCGTTATCTAGATAGCGGATCAGAAAGCATCATTGTTTGCCTCGTTTTGGCCTTGTATCTGCGTGACCTAGGAGGAGGCTCTGTCACTTGACACCCTGCAGAGCCAATTAGACCTGAACTTCCCCTCATTTCGTGGGTGACTAACTGTTTGCAGTAGCAGTTTCTCAGCTTTTGTCCCTTGTAACGTGTTCGTGTCGGGCTAAACCCTTTACGGGTAATGTTTGGAAGGTTTTGGTGGCAGACGATAAGAAGCTAAATGCACCGAGATAATCGAGCAAGGTCCCATGCTCTTTGCCACAGACAGTTGAAGTCAACTCGTCTTACCTCGACACAACCGGCCCGGTCACCGGAGAGTGTCGCTGAATTATCTAATTGCAACAGGGGGGACAAAGCATGATCTGACATGCTTCCAGCTCCTCGTCTCATCACGTAATGGAATGCCATCGCTCAACTGTAAACCGGCGTTCCCCATGGGGAAAGTTTTCTTCCCCGCAGATCAATCATTACCTTATTCCTTGCTGTTGCATGATGAGTTGCAAACTCCAAAAGGATTAATGTCCTTTATCGCGTTGGGAAGCTTGTCTTGTCGCGACAGAATACAGCGTCGAGATATGGACACTAACAGCAATGACGCACTAAAGAGTTTTCATTTTCTCTTCAGTGGCAGTACGAACCAGGGTCAGAGATAACAGTGACACCCTTATCTCTACCCAGCCTAATCCAAATGCGCCCTTTTTGAACCAGGTTTTTCCTCCATCTTCAGCGACGAGTAGGGCACAATTTGGGGTTTTAGTTAGGTAGTCTACGCTCTTTACAGAAGGTTGTCACGACTAGAACACAATCTATACAGTATTATCCGCCTTATTCTCGGGCTTGTCACACAGCCCCAGCTCAGTACGAGATACCCAATCTGTCGCTCTTCTACTCCAACTCTATCTATCTCCCCACGCATTCGTAACTCATACCCAGAACCCCTTGGTCCGTTCGTCGCCGAACCAAGCTGAGGTAAATTAGCTATAAGCAGCGACGCTCACTCTTTATTTCCCTTTTCCCCTCCTCTGTATATCCCATTTCCCATTCAGAGTCACCATCTGACTCACCTTGACATCTCTCCAAGGCTGCCCGTCGCCTTTTTCTTCATCCTCATTTACGTCATTTATATATCTCGACGCGGTCATTGTCAGACGCGGCCATGACCAACGACGTCGAGACAAACTCTGCGATCAAGCGCCAACCCTCCACCCCCCAGGCCATTCGCGATGCAGAAGATCTTGCCAACTTTGGCCATGACCAGAGCCTCACGCGCAAGTTCAACATGTGGAGCATGCTTGCACTCGCGTTTTCGGTCCTGGGCACGTGGTCGACCTTTGCGCAGGGTATCGACAGCGGTTTGACGGCTGGAGGCCCAATCGCCATCCTCTGGGGTCTTGTGCTTGTCTTTGCATGCAACATCTGCGTCGCCGTGTCGCTGGGTGAAATGTGCAGTAGCATGCCCACCGCGATGGGACAGGCTTATTGGATCTCTAGACTATGGCCCACTCCTGCTGGTAGATTCACTTCGTATCTTTGCGCGTGGATCAACATGACTGGCTGGATCACTTTGTCCGCATCACAGATTGCCTTTATGTCTGAGTTTCTGCTCAAGATGAAGATTCTCTTCACGCCGAGCTGGACAGGCGCTGACAAGGGCTGGGTCTTGTTTCTAGTCTATGTTGGTGTCACTGGTGTCATGACACTGTTCAATGTGGTGGCGTGTCGCAAGGATGTTGTCCTTCCCTGGTTCAACAACTTTGTGGGCATTTCCTTCGCCAGTCTCTTTGTCATCATCAGCATGGCCATGCTGATTTCTGTCGGCGTCAAAGAAGATTTACAATTTCAGTCTGCAGGTTTCGTGTTCGGAAAATGGATTAACCAGACTGGTTGGCCCGATGGTGTTACCTGGTTTATTGGTCTTGTGCAAGCAGCCTACGGTCTCACAGCTTTCGACGCAGCCATTCATCTTGTCGAAGAAATCCCCTCACCTCGAACCAACATCCCAAAGATCATCTGGCTCTCGATTACCATGGGAGCCATCACTGGTTTCATCTTCATGGTCGTCTGTCTCTTCTGCATGGTCAACTCTGACATCTATCTCAACCCGACCACTGGTCTGGCTTTTATGGATCTCCTCAAAGATACTGTTGGCCTGCAGGGCGGAACGGTGCTTCTGACGCTGTTCATTGTGAACGGTTTTGGACAAGGCATTGGAATCGTCACGACGTCTTCCCGATTGACCTGGGGTTTTGCTCGAGACGGTGGTCTTCCCTTCAGCGGCTACTTTGCGCGTGTCGACGACTTTTGGAAAGTCCCGGTGCGAGCCTTGTGGCTTCAAGGTGGCATTATGGCTCTCATCGGCATTTTGTACACCTTTGCCTCAACCGTGCTTGAAGCCATTCTCAGCGTCAGCACGATTGCACTTACCATTTCGTATGGGATGCCCATTCTGACTCTTCTCCTCGTTGGCCGAGACAAACTGCCACCGGGCGAATTCAGCCTCGGACGTTTCGGGCCTGTGATCAACTGGGTCGGGGTAGTCTACTGCGCAGTGACCACTGTCTTCTTCTTCTTCCCCTCCGCACCCAACCCCGCAGTGGCCGACATGAACTACGCCATTGCTGTTTTTGGCATCATGCTTGTCGTCACACTTGTGTTTTGGGTCATCAAGGGCCGAGTCACTTATCTCGAGACTGAGGAGGCGCAAGGGAACATTATCTATGCACAGAGGGCCGAGAGGGCCAACTATGTGGATATCGTCGGCAAGTCAGATACGGCGGCTCCGCAGCCGCAGCGGGTGGGCGAGGCCAGCGGTCATTGAGAGACATTTGGTGGTTGGGATGAATGGGTAGCTGTATGATGTATCAGTTGGTGTGTAGTAAATATTTGGTTGGTAGTTCTATGACAAAGAATGGAAATTGTACAGGCGAAGATCGCTCTATTTAAATTACACTGTCTTTTTGTCCTATCTTGCTGCCAGTTTCGGAATAGACCCATATATGTGAATGGATTCCCGCATCTGGGCAATACTTTGTTCGGGTCCGCAACTATCATACGAGCTACACTTTGACATTGCGGACAATAGTGACACATATTGCAGATTCCGGTCCAATGGAGGGATTTATCACAGTGTCACAGCATCACTTTTGTATTTTATTACCCGCATTCTTCTTTTTTTCTTTGCCGAATGACTCTTCGGTGCGGAAACGCAAAGGTATTTGGTGTTGATACAGGGTATCAAAGTCTGTCCGCACCGGACCCGTCTGGGGTATCATTCCACTAAACCGAAAGTGGGCGATACTTCTCATGTTTTCTGTCCGGGGAACCAAGACGATGAAACCTCAAGTCGGCAGTAGAAAGGTACTTGCCGTTAGCCCGCTGTCGCGAAGACGCGTATCCGGACCTATAACTGGGGTGTTGTTATCTATACAAGGATGACTTCCTCCTCAGCAGATTTCTCGACATTCTCAGCCCATCAATCCATCAATACATCCACAATGAGTTTAGACATCCAACTTACTGCCCCCAATGGGCGCACTTACAAGCAGCCCACCGGTTTGTTCATCAACAACGAATGGGTCAAGTCGTCCAATGGCGAAAAGATCACATCTATAAACCCAACGTAAGTTGCCTTCCCACTTATCAATACCGAAAACATTACTAAGAGTTACAGCAACGAGGAGGAAATCACATCCGTCTACGCTGGTTCGTCCGAAGACGTCGACAAAGCCGTCCGCGCTGCCCGCCGTGCCCTCCACAACCCATCATGGCGAGATCTACCAGGTACCGAGCGCGGTAAACTGCTCAGCCGCCTTGCTACACTTGTCGAAGAGAACAAAGAGATCCTCGCTACGATCGAAACATGGGATAACGGAAAGCCATACACTGTCGCGTTAAACGATGACGTGAACGAAGTCGCTGAGACGTTGAGATACTATGGTGGCTTTGCGGATAAGGTGTATGGACAAGTCATCGAAACAACAGGTGACAAGTTTGGATACACCATTCGTGAACCTATTGGCGTCTGTGGACAAATCATTCCGTACGTCAAGATCTTTCTCCACCACTGTTGATGACACTTTACTAATGATGTTGGTAGGTGGAACTTCCCACTTGCAATGGCAGCTTGGAAGCTCGGCCCAGCTCTAGCATGCGGCAACGCAGTGATCCTCAAGCCCGCAGAACAAACACCACTCTCCATCCTCTATCTCGCCAATCTTATCGTCGAAGCAGGTTTCCCCCCTGGTGTTGTCAACATCATCAACGGTCTAGGAACCGTTGCCGGTGCCGCCCTTGCTTCACACATGAACGTCGATAAGATTGCCTTTACAGGTTCTACCCCCACAGCACGCAGCATCATGAAGATGGCGAGCAGCAACCTGAAGAACATCACTTTGGAGACTGGTGGCAAGAGCCCTCTCATCGTCTTTGATGATGCCGATGTTGACTTGGCTGCGTACTGGGCCCATAATGGTATCATGTACAACCAGGGTCAGGTGTGCACTGCTACCAGTCGTATCCTTGTCCAAGAGGGTATCTACGACAAGTTCATGGCTGCTTTCGGAGCGCAAGTCAAGAACATCTCCAAGGTTGGCGATCCTTTTGAGGAGAGCACCTTCCAAGGACCTCAAGTCACCAAGGCCCAGTATGAACGAATCTTGTCGTTTGTTGATGTTGGTAAGAAGGAAGGTGCCAAACTGGCTCTTGGTGGTCAACCATTCAAGGTTGGCGATGGAAAGGGTTACTTTGTCGAGCCAACAGTCTTTACAGACGTTACACCCAAGATGCGTGTTTTCCAAGAAGAAGTCTTTGGACCATTCGTGGTCGTCACCAAGTTCTCTTCTGAAGATGAGGCTATCCACTTGGCTAATGATACACAATATGGCCTTGGAAGTGCCCTTTTCACAACAAATCTGACAAGGGCGCATCAGGTTGCCAAGAGGATCGAGGCGGGTATGGTCTGGGTCAACTCGAGCAATGACAGTGACTGGAGAATTCCCTTTGGCGGAGTGAAGCAGAGTGGCATTGGTCGGGAATTGGGAGAGGCTGGTCTTGCGGCCTATTCTAACATTAAGGCTGTGCATGTCAACATTGCGGCAAAGCTATAGACAGACATGCGAGACATGAGAATTGTAGCATTATCGAACAAAGCTATTGGCTAAGCTTCTTGAAGACCTCTTCTGGGACACCTCGTCGAATGCTCCATATAGTGTTGTGATCAGCCTTCTTGATAGTCTTGGTGTTGTAATTGATGGTGTCGCCAGTATGTTCCCTCGTCCAGCAAGCATTCATCCATTCTGGCCCCGCTGTTCCAGGTGCACCTATCATGGAATCCGATTCCGCGTAAAAAATATCGATGTTTAACTGTCGACCAGATCCTCTCAAAGCACTCGCCAACTTTGGTACCAGATCGTCGTAGTCGAGCCAATCGCCGAATCCAGATATTCCATTTACCTTTTGCATGAGGAACAGGGATTCATCCGAGAACCCTTCAATGCTCTCCGCGTGAACGTACTTGAAGAGAGAAGGCTCGAGCGACTCTTCGAACCTGGCGAACTCGGAATCTCCTGTAGGGCTGGGTGGAGCTGGTGTTGTGAACAATTGACTAAAACCAACGGAGGATGTGAAAGCTGGACCGAGAGTGTTGTTGAAAAATCCAATCGCCTTGTCTGCCTGCGCCATCATACCGACAGGTAGTGCTTTAACAAGTGAAATTGACCAAACATTAGAACGGGATGGCAAGATCCAAGGCGCACCAATGGCCATGTATGAGCGCCCGGTATGGAGAATCTCGGGGTGATGAAGCAGCATGTCGAGGGCATACACGGTTCCTCCGCTGTGACATGCAACAGATACCTTGCCAATCTGAAGATGTTTCAAAAGAGCCAGTGTCATTTCTATTCCTCGTTAGCCACTCTTAGTCAAATCATAGACAAAATAACACAACATACTTCGACATAAAAGGGCGCGCTGTTCCAACTTGACAGGATCAGTTCCACCAAAACCCGGACGGTCCATCGTCACGATACGAACGCGGTGTTTCTTGGCAAGCTCGTCTTTGGCGCAATGAATGATGCGCGATGCACAGAGCGGCGCAAAGAACAGTAGAACATTTTCCTCTGAGGGATTAGAGGGGTTACGATAGCCGTAGTCTGCGTATTTGACCTTGATAGCAGTGGGAAATCCATTGGAAGGGTCTGCTTGGATTTGGAATGTTTGGGAGAAACGCGGGTCTTTGAAAAACGTCTCAGGATCTATTTCTTGTTGTGCTGCCATGATGAGGAATAGCGATGTGGTATTCGGTCTTGAATATTAGATTGGATGCGAAAAGTAAGACGGATGAGGGGATTAGATTGTAGATATTGAAAGGATTGTCACGTGTAGTTGACAAAAGTCTATAACGGTACTGGTCTAGACGGCTGAATTGAGAACCCTGGTTGGTAGGGCGTTGGTGTTTGGTTCAAGTTGGCTGGCCATTGTCGACTGACAAACTCAATTGTTGTCGCATCAACATCATCAAAATAGCTTCACAAAAGTGGAGTCAGTAGACTGGAGAGATATCAGTATATGCGCGTAAAGCATGCAGTGTTTTTGTGAATTGCCCTATCGTTAGAATTTATTGGTTCAAGTGCTCTACCAACTCCTGATAGGCTTGATGTTCTTGGTCTCAAGGTTAATTTATCAGTCTATTGAGACATTCTCACCAAGGCAGTAAACGGGTTAGACTTCTCCCTTCAAACCTCCATGTTGTCAGGGATATAACGCTCTTCCAGGGAACTGTTCAATCCGTAAAGTCGTCTACCGGTGGGAACCTTGAGCATTGCAAAAAGCTTGGATACAGGGTGAATTATTGAAAAGTGAAAATAATAGTCAAGGTGTTTGCGTCAAGGGAGACCAGACTCCCTCACTGATGTCAACAGTAAGACACAAAACTATCATGACGCATGAATAAAGTGATGATCCCTTCATTATAACCCCTGCCTGCTAAGCAAGACATCAAGGGTTAAAACATTAAAAATTCTCCCAATAGATAAAGCATCAGCCCAACGAAGGAAGCTAGAAAACTGATCTTTGAGTGTAAAGATTATCTTATCAAGGACTTTAATTACAATTCTCCACTACAATCCCAGCATTGGGCGTTAATGGGAAGCGAAAAGTCTTTAAATATGAGACATGTTGTTTGAGAAGAATGGCACAGACGCTTGAGGCTCAAGACGCAACCCGATCATGCCCGCAGACCCGGTAGCTAATTTCGAACCCTGGGAAGTTGGGCTTGAAGGTTTTGTCTTGGTTGTTGGGCGGCGAAAGTGAATATACGCCGAAAAGACAGGCCACTTTGGAAACAGATTTGGTCTATTGTGGTGATGTATTTTTTTTGATCTTGCTGACAAGGCAGACAGATAGACAGATGAATGATATAGTATCATCCAGTCTGTCAGTGAGTTTGCAAGGCAAGATAAGAATCGCGTTATGTCGCGTTGTCGCGCTGTCTCGCTGTCTTGGTGAGGCCTCTCTTATGGACGTGCTTGTGGCAAAAACCTGTTTGACTTTTGAGGCTCGGCCTTATCTCATGTCCCCTGTCTCTCCGATGAGTTGGCTACCGGGACCCGGCGCAGCGGATTCTCATTCCGTGTAACCAGAACATCATGTTGCTGTCCAGGAATAGCCTGTCAACTCATTCCCAGGACTTACGAATCCGGCCACCAGAGACAGCGCTAATTCGTGGTGGAAGAATTAGCGTCCGCCCCCTGTAGTTAGCACCCGATGAGCCTCAAGGCTAGCGCTATCTACGGCATTTACAGTGGACCAGAGCCCGCTTTTGGGCAGGGAATGGAAGCTTCGCTCTGACTCGAGTCACGGTTCCATCACGAGATTTTGAAGAGTTTGGCCCCCTTTCGACACGACAACATGGGTCGGTTTGGATGAGCATTGATGACTTGTTATCTAGATTTACAGGTCTTGGGTTTTATAAATACGCTATGTCTCTGCCCTCTTCATCTCGACATCTACTCACATCGATCATTACATCATACATCAGCCTCCATCGTTTAGACTTCCATAATGGATCTGCTTAAAGATCTCAACACCACTTGGGTAGATTCCAATTCACCCACAAGGCGCAACTCTATCGACTTCTCTGCCCCTTCACCGCCGCCACCAGATCATGCAAATGACCCAAAGGCCTTTTTGAAACACCATGCTGCTAAATCAACTTTATCTCAACAACCCCCAGACCCTGAAAAGGGAACCAATGACTCCAGTACCGACAATGATACAACACAACAACCACAACAACAGCAGCCACTGTCCATTCGACAGAGACTACATCATTTCACATGGGCCTGGTTTACTCTCCCAATGAGTGCCGGTGGACTATCACTGCTCATCCATGTGCAACCTCATCAATTCCCCGGTTTGAGGATCATCGGCACAGTGCTGTACAGCATCAACCTACTCATCTTTACTCTCTGCTGCATTGGCATGATTCTTCGGTTCTCATTCAACGCCGGTGACTTGAAACGATCAGTCACACATCATCGTGAAGGCTTCTTCCTTCCTACCTTCTTTCTCGCCATCGCTTCTTTAATCACTAGCACTCAGCGCTATGCCATTCCCAAAGACAACCCTTCATACGCTTGGGCATCACAAGCCATCTTCTGGGTCTATATCGTAGCCACATTCATCTTGGCTATCTGGCAATACTCTTTCCTCTTTGCAGGACATAGCTTTAGCTTACAGGCTATGATGCCTGGCTGGCTGTTACCCATCTTTCCTGTCATGCTGGGTGGAACAGTAGCGACAGTCATTCTCGACACGCAAACACATCTCAACCCTTTGCCTATCATCTTTGCTGGTCTGACCTGCCAAGGACTCGGATTCTGCGTGTCAATGATGATGTACGCTCACATGATCGGTCGACTTATGCAATCCGGTCTTCCAAACCGTGAACATCGTACTGCCTTGTTCATGAACGTCGGTCCACCCTCTTTCACAGCCTTGGCTCTCATTGGTATGGCCAACGCTTGGCCAAAGACCATCTCTGGCATCGATGACCTCGCTCTCAACGTCGAAACTGTCCGCACCGTAGCACTTCTTTGCGCCGTGTTCCTCTGGGCATTGAGTCTGTGGTGGTTCTGTATCGCCGCTGTCGCAGTCATTTCATCTCCACCCGAGGCCTTTCATTTAGGTTGGTGGCCCATGGTCTTTCCCAACACTGGATTCACGCTTGCTACCATTTCTATCGGGAATGAGTTCAAGTCTGAGGGTCTTCTTTGGACTGGGAGTGCCATGACCATTCTCCTTGTTATCACATTTCTTATTGTCATTTCATTTAACATTAGAGCTGTATTTGTACGAGATATCATGCATCCTGGGAAGGACGAGGATGCTGATGACCACTAAAAGTTTTGTTAGAGATGGAGTAATGGGTTTTTGTTTAGAGATACCACGGGATACAGGATAGACAAAAGGTTGCATCATTAGAAAGGCAGTATCTGGGTTCAGATACGGAGACCTCTTAGACATACATAATTTTAATTCATCATCATCATCACCACAATGACTGCTATTATCATCCCTGTTGATAGGGTTTCCATCTTCAATTACACTTTTTTGAGCATCAGCTATTATCATCATAATTGTTTCTTGTACGTCGCTCAAAAATGATGTCCATATCAATACGGCCCAAGCCGGGCCAGAACCTTCGATGCCAATCAACAGGGATCGAGCATTAGGCAATAAAGTGGTTGCAGGGGTTCGATCAGCAAACTTTTCCAGAATCAGACGAGAATTTCTTCTGATGCTTGGATCGTAATCGCTGGGACCACGGTCTTACGAGTCCGTGAAACAGGGCCGATAACATGATTTTGCTGTCGCTGCTCCCCCTTTCTAAATCTGTCCCTCCGGTTTTCGGCGAGACTCGGGAAGATTGACGGTTTGGCCGATGACTCGAGACGTCACAACAGGGTAGGTAGTCAACTGTCCACAGAAACAATTGACAACATCGCTATAGTTGGTACAAGTATCACAATTATATACTCGCTATTTTGTAGAGTTTGGGAAAAGCGTTTTCCATGTTGAGATAATAGACTCAGCACTTAAAAGTCTCAAGGTCAGTGTCGCTTTTAGTGAATAAACGATTCTTTTGCTTTGATCTTGTCATGTCATGACCTGCCAAATAGGACAATAATTCCATCAAATACATACTATAGGGTATACTTTTGGGTATCATAGGTAGAAAGATTTATGACCATCCACTGAATCATAGACATTTTGGGATCTGACTGAGTATGCCAGCTTCTCCAAGATACCAATTCGACGCCTCTGCCCTCACAGCAAATCAGTCCAGCTATTTATATTCATCCAGTCCTGATCCGAAGTAAAACTGTTAAACTGGTGCACACCCTCCGCCCCAAGCAACCGGTTCCAATCCGGCGGACTCTCCGGAACCATGACCTGCTCACCCTGTAGCCGCTGCGAAACTAGAGTCTCATACTCGCGATGTAGTTCCTCAAAGACACTATGTACAGCCTCGGCGTTGGGCCAGTGTCTCGCAAGCAAGATGGTACATCGTAAAAGTCTCGATAGCCTCTCCAACGCGTTGATAGCAACGAGAAATGTTTGCGATGTTACTGCTGCGCGTATTTCTCCTGCAAATTGGATACCTGCTGCTGTTATAGCACTGACGGATGTAAAGTGACATTGGCACAGTTCATCCCGTGCTGAAAGTTTTTCAAGGGATGTTACGATTGCTTGGGCAGCGGCGGAACATATTGATGAGGAGCTCGGTGAAGGGAGGTTGCGATGGAGATGGAGGAGGAGCAGGTTGTAATGCATGCGTAGATGACATGTCCATGAGTCATCGTCCTCAGCGACTGTCGAGATACCTGACCTTAGAGACCAGAGACCGAGCCGTGCATCGATTGACGAAATGTCTATCATGCGATCTCTTGCCGGGGCGTTGAGAGCAATGACGTCCAAGCCAATGTAGGCTAGATCGACGAGATGATTTAGAAAATCCGGGTTCACCCCTGGTGTCTCGACCATCGAAGGATCGGTGGTTGCTGTATCAGCCATGTCCTCTTGCCGAAGCGGTATTTGATCGATATCCTCGGCCCTCACTGCACAAGGCCTTCCCGTTTCCAGAGCAGAGAAAACCTCACAGAAGAAGGCAGACCACCAACATCGTCGATACTGAGCCATCTCAGCAGCTGGTAGTTGCGAGCTCTTTCTATGTGCACCGAGACCTGTTCCTATACGTACTGCTATGCCAGCCCAGTACCAAGGTCCTCCAGCGACTGTATCCCCATCACCGATGTGCCATGTGAATAGTGCTGCGGCCTGTAAGAGATGCATTCTGTCTGATTCGTGGCGCATGTGATACAGCATGCTTGCTCTTCGGAACAGGATATTCTGCACAGCGTGACGATCATTCGCAACGAGGGGATGAGAGCAAGCGTGAGCGCCGGCCATAAGAACTGATTGGAACAGGAGTAGTGGTGGAGGGTTATCAGGAGTGCGATATCTAGCAAGAAATTCTGGCTTAGACACGATAGGGAGGAAAGGGTGGATGTGCTCAAAGTATGCTGTGATCAGAGCATCGCGAACCTCTTGAGCGGGAAAGGATGATACTTCCGTGACGAGATCCTGAGACATGCCCCACGAACTTGGTGTAGGCTTCCAAGAGTGTGCCTGCCTGATGGGAGGATAAGGGTAATGTAGCTGTTTACCACCACCAGTCCTATCACTCGTGGAACTTCCATCGGCCGCAGAATCCGCAAACGAGCCATGGGTATCAGGACCCGTAGGTCCAGAGATCTCTCCCAGGATAGAAGAATAAGGCTGTCTGAAGGATCTGTGCAAATCAACGAGGTGTACTAGATTCGACACGGCTGTTCCGACGTAGGCAATGCGGAAGCTTTTGGTAGAGGCAAAGACAGCCCATGCTGCTGCACCAATGCCATGTTTGAAGAAACGAGCTAAACCTTCTCGAGCGAGTTTCTCTTGGCCATCTGGCTGGGGGAGATTTTGCGTCTTGTCTTTTTGTTGTTGAGATGAGTTCTGATCGGGTCCGATTACAGAAAGACGAGTATCAGTATTGGTGTTCCGACCTTGCACGGCTCCGGGCTCCGGATCCGGATGAGATATTCCGGGTGAATGACTTGCTGCTCTATCGTTCAGAGAATGTCTAGATAAAACCGAACTTCGTCTCTCGTCCGTCCATTTTGATCTATAAAATATCAACACTACATTCTCTCGTTTCACAGACAGACCGTGTGCTGTGCGGTCTCGGAGCCGTGTGTTCCGAGACTTACCGGCATTCCAAGCCTGATTTTTCACAGACTGAGCAAGGCCCCGATGGTCGGTCCACGATATCACATCGGACCTTGCGACGACGGCATATGTCACATGCTTTTCGTTGCTGACGTCGACGTTTGTCTTGCTGCGCCTTTCGCGGTGTCGAGTCCATGATGATGTAGAGCTGTGGCAATGGACTGAGGAGAAATCGGAACCGGTTGGCGGTAAGGATCGACGGTGAGTGGGTAGTCTCGGCTCCAGAGGACAAGAGCCGAATACTCGGGAATTGAACGGATATAGACTTAATGGATATGCTCACAGCATTGTTTAATGAGACGCGTGTATTGAGTCGCTGCTGTGGCATATTGTGTAGATATCTCGAATATCCATAGATTCTCCTACGACTTATTTGGTATACACTGCTTTCAAGGGAAAATGGTTATTTCCTTAAGGTGAAGGATGCAACTCCGCATTGAGACATTACCTAAACCCTACTTCCGTACTGCGGAGATTTGGTCTCCTCACCATTTCGGGAGCCGACCTTGGCACATCAACAGCTGGTCTACGAGGCATTCCATTATCATAGAAAATGCCTACCATCGCAGGCTCCGTCGTTCTCGTCACAGCAGGTACATCTGGGCTTGGTCTCAGTGCAGCCACCAAAATTGTCCAACTCGGTGCAAATGTTGTGATAAACTACGCCTCTAGCAAAGACCGTGCCAACAGCGCGGTTGCTCACCTTCAGGAATTGTCTAGTGACCAAGAACCTTCTCCCAAGGTTATCGCAATTCAAGCCGACGTCACTAAGAAAATCGAGATCCAGCGCCTCGTAGCCGAAACTGTCGAGGCTATGGGCAAGCTTGACGCCGTGGTATCCAACGCCGGTTGGACTCAATTCGCCAACTTTATGGACCTTGATGACAATGTTGATGAAGATGTTTGGGATAAGTGCTATGCGGCCAACGTCAAGTCACATTTGTTTTTATGTCATGCCGCGAAGAAGTATCTTGAGAATGCAAATGGTTCATTTGTTATGACTTCTTCTGTTGCCGGAGTCAAGCCCAGTGGAAGCTCAATTGTAAGGTCTTCCTTCTGTACTCTTGGATCACGTCTGGCTCATAAACACTAGGCATACTCAGTTACGAAAGCTGCACAAATTCATCTGGCAAAGTCGTTGGCTATGGTGATGGCGCCGTCAATTCGCGTAAACGCCGTGTCTCCGGGATTCATGGAAACGGTAAGCAGAACAATGAAGCCCATGGCATGCAAGTAATAATTAACGGCTACAGAACTGGATCGCCGGTTTTCCACAGTCAAAGATTGATGAGGCAAGGGGGAAAACCTTGCTTAAGCGAATCACCCAGGTTGATGTACGTCGCTCGGTCACTTCGGATGCAACATGCTAACGGTTATCAGGATGTGGCCGATCAGATAGTTCTTCTTATCAAGTCGGAGTCTATCACGGGCGCGAACGTCGTTATCGACTCTGGCTTCTCTGTATGAGCCAAATTATTGGAAATGATGTTGCCGCGTCGGCCTTCGCATTCTAGAGACATCGCGTACCGAGTCGGAACGTTTCCGAGCATCACCTTCCGAGCAGATAAGGGAGAGGTTTCAATCTCGGTTTCGGGCGGAACAGATAACGTATCTTGATCCCAGATAGTAAAGATAACGATGATCAAACGTGATTCGGTTGTTTGCCATACCGTGACACTACGATACAACGACCCAGATTTATCCCCTGTTGATTTGGAATACAGTTGAGCTTTGTTCATCCGTTCTCTAGCCGTAAACCTAAAACATTATTACCTAATGGTCAATGCTTGTCAACCCGGGATAAGACAGGCTTTGCGTGGGAGGGATCTAGCGCTTGGAAGATGCACATGATCAGCGCCTCAGATTAGAATGCGTAATGCTATCTGCGACAAGCCTTCCCCATGATGACGGAGATTTTAGCGCTGAGCCAGGACTAGACCGGAAGGGGCAGCAGCCCTGGACTGTGTCAAACGATTCCGAGATGTTGATTCCGATCATGAAACGAGAAATAAAGTTAATTTGTTGAAACATAGGAGACGAGTCGCGGACTGTGTCTCAAGACGTGGTAGCACATATATGAGAGCTTTGACAACGCAGGTAGATGGACACACTTGTTGGAACTGTGGATTGTTGATGTCAAACAAATGTTTATTCTATGTAACAACTCATGTTTTTACAAACTGATAATTTACAACTTGGGTCCCTCTTCCTTGCAGCATCCCGATGTCAACTTGGATCCAATATCCTTGTCACTCGGCACATCAATTGCCGGGTTCCTTGTGAAAAAGTCTGACGGCGTGATATGCAGCTGAAGCATCTCGACAGGCATGACTGGCCAATCCTCGCTTCGAGGGTTATGCGTAAGTCCAAAGACGCTCCACAGGACAAGATCCTGATTCAGCACATCATCGCACCGATTAGCTGCGTCGGCTACACCCCCGACTTCAAGCTTGGACTGCAAAGTGTACCGACCACCAGCGTAAAGTTCGTGGTCCTTGTACTTTGTAACCCACATGTGGCGCTTTGCGAAGAGTGCGCGTTTGGCTTGCACACTGTTGGGGTCGGCAAGCAGGAGTTGAGTGGGCGGTGGTGTGATCTTGTAGCCGACCGGTTTTCCAGATATGGGGTTTCGTTTGTTTAGGTTTTGCACCTTGAAGACCCTGTTGTTGAACGGGGCTGCGTCGAGACCTTGAGATGTGGTGATTTGTTTCTGGCAAACCTCATACAAGTTGCCATTGGGGTTTGTCCGCTTGTCCATTCTCAAAGGGAGACTCTCTTCTTGGACGACAGTATTCTTTGTGCCATCAATAGAAGGATCTATTCTGACACAGAAGACGTGCTGATGGTTTTGCGCAAGAGCGCCAGGGCTAACGACGTTGCCCCAATCGCTAGTCTTGCCGGGGTCAATGTTGACAACCGAGACGATTCCTGTTGCGCGGGCTTCCACGACGATACCTGCGGCTTGGTCGAACTTGTAGTTGAACACATACTCGTAGTTGGCCAGGGTAATGATGAATTGGATAACCAATTCGCGTCGGCGGGTAACAACGGCTCGGCCAGTGCGCCAGTCGGTGTGCTTCCAGCCGATACCGTTGTCTTGCTCATGGAGACAGATTGCGTTCTTGGTATCCAAGGCTGTTCCATCTGAGTCGATGAGGACACCATCGAAGTACTGGCGAGTTTGTTAGTCTAAATTTCTATCTCGGATCTGTAAAGGGACATACCTTGATAACTCCCAAGCAGTCGCATCCGAGAGTTAGACTGTTGACACAGTGGCCAAGACCTCCGTCACCAAAGTCGAAGGCTTGCTTGCGATGGTAAGGTGCTCGGGGATCAGCATAAGGAACAGTCTGTTCATGGTTAGCACATTGTCACATCTTTTGTCACAGGAAGAACTTACCATGTCACTGATACTCAATCTGTACAGGACAGGACGTCCATCATAACGGATATCATGAAGAACAGCACCCTCACGAGGGTTGAAAGTGACTCTCATGCGCCACTTCTGCCACTGAACCAAGTTTCCTTCCGTGACAGAGAAACTTGGGCCTTGAGGCTGCAAAATCATCAATGGCTTCAAGTCCTTTCGTGTACCACCCTCAACAAGTTCAGGAACATACTCGGCGGGTTTGCAGTGGTCAAGGAGACCAGGCGCGTGGGTCTTTTCTGTAAGACTATCGCCCTTGCCTCCTGTAGCTGGCTCTTCAACGCGGACAATCTTCTTGGTCAGCGCGTCCATCACCGGAATGAGAGGAACGGGGTAGGCGTAGAAGTTAGAGTCAGGGTGTCCGTTTTGAGTATCACGTGCAAAGATCAGGGCTTGGAAGAAACGCGTGTTTCCATCCTCAAGATCTGGCGCACCGTAGGGCCATGGCTCGACGACAATCTCAAATCCCGGTGGGAGCTTGATCTTTGCGAGCTTTTCTTTGAAGAGCTCTGATTCTCCGACTGCCTTGACGACCTCGTCAAATTCGTAGCTATTAATGTGAGTAACTTGGATCGATCAGACAATTGGGATATTACTTACAGCGTCAAGCTAGATTGATGCTCGGGACTAACAACCTGTTGGTCCACAATGGTCTTCTTTGTGAGATCGACTACAGACTCATAGTACTGAGTCTTTGATGCACCGCCAATAATGTCGTAAAAGACCTGAGCGCAACGGTCAGGTCTTGGAGACGCAGCGTGCAAAGCATTAGAGTGCTCAAGTTCCAGGAACTTCAGAACTTCCTCCTTGGGAGGCTCAAAAAGGTAGGATTGTCTAAAGTACAGCAATGCACCAGGGTGTGCCGCTTTCACAATGTCGCGTGCAAGGTTGGTTTCCACTGTATTCAGGGCTGAAAGGGGATGTGGGAGAGGCATGCTGGATAAGACAATAGGTAACAGTAATGCGATATGTGATAACAATAATGTAAGGGAGGGTATATGGCTTTATTTGTCGGAATGAATATGCAGACAGTCTAAAAGAGTTGTATCTGAGCAGTTAAAATACTCGCCTCTCATGAGACTCGGAATCCGACATTCCGAGCAGTGTTGGCGGAATCGAGCTCGGAACGCAGAACTCTTAATCTGGGGTAGTATTCGTTATAGGACCCCATGTTTTGATAAAGCCCCTGTCTAGTGCGCTGTACTGAGTTGACTAAAAATCTGTTATCGGAGCAGTGCCGCGTTTCCCTGTTGAGGATATTCTTATCATCGCCATGTTACACTCTGACAATACTATACATATACAGTACAGCCCCTGAATGATT